>NC_091789.1:15265726-15568757 GCF_029378745.1 Bos indicus | reverse complement strand
CTGCACAGCCTGTCTTTTCTGAGAATTTTCAGGAAACACCCTGAAAACTAAGGGCCAGGTTGGATTTGCGTTTCCTCTCACAATTTTGCAGTGTATACCTGGGATGGTTTTCACATTGCCCATTCTTGCTATCTATATGGAGCCTCTTGGCGCTCCCTGATTTCAGCTTTTATGTTATATATCATTACAATCCCTGACAGCATATTAAAGAGCAGAGACATCACTTTGCTGACAAATGTCCATGTAGTCAAAGCTATGGTTTTTCCAGTAGTCATGTACAGATGTGAGAGCTGGACCATAAAGAAGGTTGAATGCCAAAGAATGGATGCTTTCAAATTTTGGTGCTGGACAAGACTCTTGAAAGTCTCTTGGACAGCAAGGAGATCAAACCAGTCAATCATAAAGGAAATAAATTCTGAATATTCATTGGAAGAACTGGTGCTGAAGCTAAAGCTCTCATACTTTGACCACTTGATACAAAGAGCTGAATCTTTTGAAAAGACACTGATGCTGAGAAAGATTGAAGGCAAAAAGAGAAGGGGGCAGTAGAGGATGAGATCATTAGATAGCATCACTGATTCAATGAACGTGACTTTGAGAAAACTCTGGGAGACTGTGATGGGCAGGGAACCTTGGCGTGCTGTAGTCCATGGGGCTGCAAGGAGTCACACACGACTTAGTGACTGATGAACAACAATATCACTAACAAAGCACACTGTGCTAAGTTTACTGTGCCTCAAATGTCAAGAAAAAATGCTATGGGTACATACCCAGGCCACTCTCCATTCCCAATGAAATCAACTACAAGGACAAAAGAATCAGGCTGGCATCAGACATCTAGGCAATAATAATTCCAGAAAACAGTGAAGAAATGCCTAAGATATCTTAAGTAGAAAGAAATGAGAAAAAATTTATACACAGACATTATTTTAAACATGCAAGAATGAAGATGTAATGATTTTCTATTGCATGTGTAACAAATTGCCACAAAATCCAAAGCTTAAAACAATATAAATTTATTATCTCGTACTTTCCGTATTTCAGAATGCTATGTACAGCTTAGTTTGGTGATGTCTCTGCCTAGAGTCTCAAGGGGCCCCAGTGATTACATTGGGCCCAGCTGTCTAACCTAGGATACTCTTTTTTTTTTTTTTTTAATTTTAATTGGAGGCTAATTACTTTACAATATTGTAGTGGTTTTTGCCATACATTGACATGAATCATCCATGGGTGTACATGTGTTCCCCATCCTGAACCCCCTCCCACCTCCCTCCCCATCCCATCCCTCAGGGTCATCCCAGTGGACCAGCCCTGAGCACCCTGTCTCATTCATCGAACCTGGACTGGTGATCTATTTCACATATGATAATATACATGTTTCAATGCTATTCTCTCAAACCATCTCACCCTCGCCTTCTCCCACAGAGTCCAAAAGACTGTTCTATACATCTGTGTCTCTTTTGCTGTCTCACATATAGGGTTATCGTTACCATCTTTCTAAATTCCATGTATATGCATTAGTATACTGCATTGGTGTTTTTCTTTCTGACTTACTTCACTCTGTACAATAGGCTCCAGTTTCATACTCTGTCTATCTTAAGGTCAACTGAGTAGTAACCTTAATTCCACCAGTGAAGTATCTCTTGCAATTTGACGTAACACATTCTCAGCATTCCAGAATTAGGGCATAGACAACCTGTGGGGAGGAGTCATCATTCATCCTACCAGAGTAGGTGATAAAATCCCCATCAGTTATTCTTTATGAAAAATTCAACTAATTAAGTTACATGTGAAGAAAATTTTATGAAGGGATTTGTAATGAACATGGAATATATTTTAAAAATACAATGAAAGATATCTATTTACATACAAGGATATAAATCAATTGCATTATTCAGGAAAAGGATTGATAACTGCTGTAATAAGCACTATCAAAATATCAGAGCTTGAACTCAGTAAAGGGTTATTTCTTGTTCCCATCACTGTCTGTTAAGTGACTCTCTTAAGTGGCTCTTCTTTTCCACACAGTGACTCAGGAATTCAAGGCCATTTTCAATATGTAGTTCTGTTGTCTGGAAATCATTCACTTTCAAGTAAATGTATTGGAGAGAGAGAGAGAGTGCAAAAGCTAGAGCAAGAAACAAGATTCTCACAGGATAGTCTAGAGGCCAAATCTGGAAGCTGTATAAACCATTTCTGTTCACATTCTTGGTGGTATAATTCATCACATGGTCCAACCTAACTACAAGGGAGGATGGGAAATGTAGCCTTTGTGAGTTCCTAGAAAGAGGAAATAAACTTGGTGTATATCCACTTTCTGCCACAATAACATTTAATGAAATAGAAACAATGTTCTTTCTGATCCAAATCAGCAGGTATAAATTGGTAGAGCAGTTGGGAGAATATTTAAGTGTAATTACTCTTTTACCTTTCATATTGATTGCTTTAAAAGTTGATGAAATAAAATTATTCTTAGTTTATTACTTATATATATGAAGATAACCATATGAACTAAAAATATGAACATAAAAAATAGGAATTAAGAGATAGAGATGGATTTAGAGTCAGAAGAAGTATTAAGTAGTTATTTTCTTATCTGCCATAGTGTGTAGCCTCTAATGTATTTTCTACAGTTTATAATTAAAGAAATCATGATTTAAGTTTATTGCATGAAGCCATAGTCATTAAAGTAGCATTTGGCACTAAAACAATAAACTTTAGAAGGCATAATTGAAATAAAACAAAGAAAAGTAGATTAATATAGGGAAGGACAAAACACAGAGGAAATTTTCTAAAAAAGCTTAACACAAAGAAACAAAAGCAAAAAGTGGCATATCAATAAGTAGACATGAGACAATCTTACCATGAAAGATATTTAGCTGAATATACATATATGTATATATATATTTTTTTTTTCAGAGACACACTCAGAATAAGATGGAGTAGCAGAGACTAGAAATCTATTTAGTGCATCTATCATCTATCTAAGCCTGGCATGCTGCTGTCCACGGGGTCGCAAAGAGTCGGACATGACTTTGTGACTGAACAACAACGTATGGGAAAAGAATCTTCAAAGGAGTGGATATGTGTATATGCATAACTGATTAACTTTTCTGTATGGCAGAAACTAACATGGCATTGTAAATCAACTATACCCCAATAAAAATTAACTAAAAGATAAAAGAACTATGAGATCCACTTTAGATTTTTAAAAAGCCTACAAACAATAAATGCTAGAGAGGGTATGGAAAAAAGGAAACCCTCCTATACTGTTAGTGGAAATGTAAATTGGTAGAGCTACTATGGAGAACAGTATGGAAGTTCCTTAAAAAACTAAAAAATAGAGCTACCATATGATCCAGCAATTCCACCCCTGAGCATGCATTCACAGAAACCCATAATTTGAAAAGATAGATGCACTCCAGTGTTTATTGCAGCACTACTTAAAGTAGCCAGGACAAGGAAGCAACCTAAATGTCCATTGACAGAGAAATGGATAAAACAAGTGTGGTACATATATGCAACAGAATATTACTCAGCCACAAAAAGAATGCCATTTATAGCAACATGGATGGGTGTAGAGATTTCCATATTGAATGAGACCAGAGAACAATAAATATAGTATGATATTGCTTATATGTGGAATCTAAAAAAATGATACAAATGAATTTATTTGTAAAAAGTAAACAGAGTCACAGATGTAGAAAACAAACTGATGGTTGCCAGGGAAGAAAGGTGGGGGATGTATAGATTGGGAGACGGGGATTGACAGATACTTATTACTACATATAAAATAGATGACTAATAAAGACCTACAATCAACCTGCCTGACTTCAGACTATACTACAAAGCTATAGTCATCAAGACTATACTGGCACAATACTGTATGGGTACAAAGACAGAAATACAGATCAATGGAACAAAATAGAAAGCCCAGAGATAAATCCACGTGCCTATGGACACCTTATTTTTGACAAAGGAGGCAAGAATATACAATGGATCAAAGACAACCTCTTTAACAAGTGGTGCTGGGAAAACTGGTCAACCACTTGTAAAAGAATGAAACTAGAACACTTTCTAACAAAATAAACTCAAAATGGATTAAAGATCTAAGTGTAAGACCAGAAACTATAAAACTCCTAGAGGAAAACATAGGTAAAACACTCTCTGACATAAATCATAGTAGGATCCTCTATGACCCACTTCCGAGAGTAATGGAAATAAAAGCAAAAATAAACAAATGGGACCTAATTAAATGTAAAAGCTTTTGCACAATGAAGGAAACTATAAGCAAGGTGAAAAGACAGCCTTCAGAATGGGAGAAAATAATAGCAAACAAAGCAACTGACAAGGAATTAACCTCAAAAATATATAAGCAGCTCATGCAGCTCAATACTAGAAAAATAAATGACCCAATCAATCAAAAAATGGGCCAAAGAATTAAACAGACATTTCTCCAAAGAAGACATACAGATGGCTAACAAACACATGAAAAGATGTTTGACATCATTCATTATCAGAGAAATGCAAATCAATATTGTAAAGTGAAAAAAACAAAACCACAATGAGGTACCATCTCACGCAGGTCAGAATGGCTGCTATCAAAAAGTCTACAAACAATAAATGCTGGAGAGGGTGCAGAGAAAAGGGAACCCTTTTACACTGTTGGTGGGAATGCAAACTAATATAGCCACTGTGGAGAACAGTGTGGCGATTCCTTAAAAAACTGGAAATAGAACCGCCATATGATCCAGCCATCCCACTGCTGGGCATACACTGAGGAAACCAGAATTGAAAGAGACACATGTACCCCAATGTTCATCGCAGCACTGTTTATAATAGCCAGGACATGGAAGCAACCTAGATGCCCATCAGCAGACGAATGGATAAGAAAGCTGTGGTACATATACCCAATGGAATATTACTCAGCTATTAAAAAGAATGCATTTGAATCAGTTCTAATGAGGTGGATGAAACTGGGGCCTATTATACAGAGCGAAGTAACGCAGAAAGAAAAACACCAATACAGTATATTAACACATATATATGGAATTTAGAAAGATGGTAATGATGACCCTGTATGTGAGACAGCAAAAGAGACACAGAGATGAAGAACAGACTTTTGGACTCTGTGGGAGAAGGCGAGGGTGGGATGATTTGAAAGAATAGCATTGAAACATGTATATTGCTATGCTATGCTAAGTCACTTCAGTCGTGTCCGACTCTGTGCGACCCCAAAGACGGCAGCCCACCAGACTCCCCCGTCCCTGGGATTCTCCAGGCAAGAACACTGGAGTGGGTTGCCATTTCCTTCTCCAATGCATGAAAGTGAAAAGCGAAAGTGAAGTCGCTCAGTCGTGTCCGACTCTTGGCGACGCCATGGATTGCAGCCTAACAGGATCCTCCGTCCATGGGATTTTCCAAGCAAGAGTACTGGAGTGGGGTGCCATTGCCTTCTCCAAACATGTATATTACCACATGTGAAATTGATCACCAGTCCAGGTTTGTTGCATGAGACAGGGTGCTCAGGGCTGGTGCGCTTGGAAGACCCTGAAGGATGGGATGGGGAGGGAGGTGGGAGGGGGTTCAGGATGGGAGACACGTGTACACTCATGGCTGATTCGTGTTGATGTATAGCGAAAGCCACTACAATATTGTAAAATAATTAACCTCCAATTAAATAAATAAATAAATTTTTTAAAAGAAGACCCACAGAGAACTCTACTCAATACTCTATAATAATCCATAAGGGAAAAGAATCTAAAAAAGAGTAGATATATGTATATGTATTACTGATTTATTTTGTTGTATTCCTGAAACTAACATTACATTGAAAATCAACTATAAACTCCAATACAAATTTAAGAAAAGAATACATAGGACATATATAACCTAAAATTTTGAAATTATATAAAAATAAACATTGAATTATACAGCTTTTAAACAGAGAAAATATCAATATGTTCTTATCAGTTGGTTAGATAAATTTGCAATAACTGAACTTCAAAGAAGAAAATAAAGTCAAAATAGTAGAAAAATAGATGATATTTGCTGATAAGAGAATAATAAAGATAAAAATTAACAAAACAGAAGTGTCTATTTAAGTTATTTGTCCATTTTCAAATGTGATTATTATTATTATTATTTTGCTATTGAGTTGTAGGGGTTCCTGAAATACAGAATTTGCCAATATTTTCTCCCATTCTGTTATTTGCCTTGTCATTTTATTGGTTGTTTCCTTTACTCTACAGAAGCTTTTGAGTTTGATGTGGTCCCACTTGTCTATATGTGTTGTTGTTGCCTGTGCTTTTTGTGTCACATTCAAGAAATCATTGCCAAGACTGAAGTCCAGAAGACTTCCCTCTGTGTTTTCTTCTTGGAGTTTTAACAGTTTCGGGTATTATCCTGAAGTCTTTAAACCCTTTTGAGCTGATATTTATATATGGTATAAGATACAGATCCATTTTTTTCTTTGCATGTAGACATCCAGTTTTACCAGCATAATTTTCTTGAGTAGACATGTCTCAAAAGAAGATAAACAAATAGCCAAGAGCTATATGAAAAGGTGCTCAACATCACTCATTATTAGGGAAATAAAAAGAAAACCACAATGCGATATCAGCTCCCACTTTTTAGAATGGCTATTATGGAAAAGACTCTGATGCTGGGAGGGATTGGGGGCAGGAGGAGAAGGGGACGGCAGAGGATGAGATGGCTGGATGGTATCACTGACTCAATGGATGTGAGTCTGAGTGAACTCCGGGAGTTGGTGATGGACAGGGAGGCCTGGCGTGCTGCGATTCATGGAGTCGCAAAGGGTCGGACACGACTGAGCGACTGATCTGATATGATTATAAAAACAAATGCCAACAACAAGATAACAAGTGTTGTTCAGTTCAGTTCAGTCACTCGGTCATGTTTGACTTTTTGCAACCCCATGGACTGCAGCACGCCAGGTTTCCCTGTCCATCACCAACTCCTGGAGCTTACTCAAACTCATGTCCATTGTGTTGGTAATACCATTCAACTATCTCATCCTCTGTCATCCTCTTCTTCTCCTGCCTTCAATCTTTCCCAGCATCAGGGTCTTTTCCAATGAGTTGGTTCTTTGCATCAGGTGGCCAAAGTATTGGAGTTTCAGTTTCGGCATCAGTCCTTCCAATGAATATTCAGGACTGATTTCCTTTAGGATGGACTGGTTGGATCTCCTTGCAGTCCAAGGGACTCTCAACAGTCTTCTCCAACACCACAGTTCAAAAGCATCAATTCTTCAGCTCTCAGCTTTCTTTCACATCCATGCATCCACACATGATGTATGGATCATCCATCACAACTCTCACATCCATACATGACTACTGGAAAAACCATAGCTTTGACTAGACGGACCTTTGTTGGCAAAGTAATGTCTCCGCTTTTTAATATGCTGTCTAGGTTGGTCATAACTTTTCTTCCAAGGAGCAAGCATCTTTTGATTTCATGGCTGCATCACCATCTGCAGTGATTTTGAAGCCCCCCAAAATAACATCTCTCACTGTTTCTATTGTTCCCCCATCTATTTGCCATGTAGTGATGTGACTGAATGCCATGATCTTAGTTTTCTGAATGTTGAGTTTTAAGCCAATTTTTTCACTCTCCTCTTCCACTTTCATCAAGAGGGTCTTTAGTTCCTCTTCACTTTCTGCCATAAGGGTGGTGCCATCTGCATATCTCAGGTTATTGATATTTCTCCCAGCAATCTTGATTCCAGCTTGTGCTTCTTCCAGCCCAGCGTTTCTCAGGATGTACTCTGCATATAAGCTAAATAAGTAGGGTGACAATATACAGCCTTGACGTACTCCTTTTCCTATTTGGAACCAGTCTGTTGTTCCGTGTCCAGTTCTAACTGTTGCTTCCTGACCTGTATACAGGTTTCTCAAGAGGCAGGTCAGGTGGTCTGGCACTCCCATCTCTTTCAGAATTTTCCACAGTTTGTTGTGATCCACACAGTCAAAGGCTTTGGCATAGTCAGTAAAGCAGAAATAGATGTTTTTCTCGAACTCTCTTGCTTTTTCCATGATCCAGCAAGTGTTGGCAATTTGATCTCTGGTTCCTCTGCCTTTTCTAAAACCAGCTTGAACATCAGGAAGTTCATGGTTCCCATATTGCTGAAGCCTGGCTTGGAGAATTTTGATCACTACTTTACTAGTGTGTGAGATGAGTGCAATTGTGTGGTAGTTTGAGCATTCTTTGGCATTGCCTTTCTTTGGGATTGGAATGAAAACTGCCCTTTTCCAGTCCTGTGGCCACTGCTGAGTTTTTCAAATGTGCTGATATATTGAGTGCAGCACTTTCACAGCATCATCTTTGAGGATTTGAAATAGTTCCACTGGAATTCCATCACATCCACTAGCTTTGTTCATAGTGATGCTTCCTAAGGCCCACCTGACTTCACATTCCAGGATGTCCAGCTCAGGTGAGTGTGAGTGAGCACACCTTCGTGATAATCTGGGTCATGAAGATCTTTTTTGTACAGTTCTTCTGTGTATTCTTGCCACCTCTTCTTAATATCTTCTGCTTCTGTTAGGTCCATACCATTTCTGTCCTTTATCGAGCCCATCTTTGCATGAAATGTTCCCTTGGTATCTCTAATTTTCTTGAAGAGATCTCTAGTCTTTCCCATTCTATTGTTTTCCTCTATTTCTTTGCCTTGATCGCTGAGGAAGGCTTTCTTATCTCTCCTTTGGAGCTATTCTTTGGAGCTCTGCATTCAGATGGGTATATCTTTCCATTTCTCCTTTGCTTTTTGCTTCTCTTCTTTTCACAGCTATTTGTAAGGCATCCTCAGACAGCCATTTTGCTTTTTTGCATTTCTTTTCCATGGGAATGGTCTTGATCCCTGTCTCCTGTACAATGTCACGAACCTCTATCCATAGTTCATCAGGCACTGTATCAGATGTAGTCCCTTAAATCTATTTCTCACTTCCACTGTATAGTCATAAGGGATTTGATTTAGGTCATACCTGACCTAAAGTAGGTTCTCCCCACTTTCTTCAATTTAAGTCTGAATTTGACAATAAGGAGTTCATGATGTGAGCCACAGTCCACTCCCTGTCTTGTTTTGGCTGACTGTATGGAGCTTTTCCATCTTTGGCTGCAAAGGATATAATCAATCTGATTTCGGTGTTGACCATCTGGTGATGTCCATGTGTAGGGTCTTCTCTTGTGTTGTTGGAAGAGGGTGTTTACTATGACTAATGCGTTCTCTTGGCAGAACTCTGTTAGCCTTTGCCTTGCTTCATTCTGTACTCCAAGGCATTTTTAAAGAAGTAAACATGCCATATACAACACTGTGGATGGAGCTAAGGATATTATGCTAAATGAAGTAAGGCAGATATAGAACAAATACTGCATGTTGTCACTTATATGTGGTATCTAAAACAGTGGAATTTAGAGAAGCAGAGAACAGAATTGTGGTTTCAAGGGGTTGGAGTGAGGGAAAATGGGGAATTGTTTAATAAGCATAAGTGAACTAATACAATATTTGTCTCTCTGTATCTGGCTTATCGGAGAAGGCAATGGCACCCCACTCTAGTACTCTTGCCTGGAAAATCCCACGGATGGAGGAGCCTGGTAGACTGCAGTCCATGGGGTTGCTAAGAGTCGGACACGACTGAGCAACTTCACTTTCACACATTGGAGAAGGCAATGGCAACCCATTCCAGTGTTCTTGCCTGGAGAATCCCAGGGACGGCGGAGCCTGGTGGGCTACCGTCTATGGGGTCGCACAGAGTCGGACATGACTGAAGCGACTTAGCAGTAGCAGTAGCAGCATCTGGCTTATTTCACTAAGCATAATGTCCTCCAGATCCATCTATGTTGTTGCAAATAGCAGGATTTCTTTCTTTTTTAAAGCAGAATGACATTTCACTGGATGGTAATACAAAATTTTATTTATCCATTGATCTGTCGATAGATATTTAGGTTATTTTCATAGCTTGACTATCACTACATGCATCTTTTAAGGTAAGTTCCTGTTTGGGCACTGCCAAGTAGGGGACTTCCCAGGTGGCTCAAATGGTAAAGAATCCAGCTGCTAATGCAGGAGACATGGGTTTGATCCCTGGGTGGGGAAGATCCCCTGGAGCAGGAAATGGCAACCCACCCCAGTATTCTTGTCTGGAAAATCCCATGGACAGAGGAGCCTGGTGGGCTACAGTCCACAGGGTCACAAAGAGTCAGACACAACTGAGTGACTGAGCAAGTACACATGCAACTCAAGGCTTTCCTGACTCTACACTAGGTAAATTTTGCTGTTTCTTAGACTATCCCATGCATATGTCACACATATATATGCACATATGTTACATATACACTCTATTCCAGTGATTGTGCTATGGATACAGTGGTGAATACTGACTGCCTTTAAGGAGGACTCAGTTTCTTTGATGAGGCCACTGCATAAATATATTATCACAATGTCATGTGCTACATATGTGTAATAGTGTCTGTATTCACTAAATATATTGGAATAATTAATAAATGAGTGTCAGTGGTAGGCAAATTCCACATGGGTCTAGATGCATGTTTAAAATGAATTTCTCACATGGTGGTTAATATGTTAACATAATAATATTTATTATATTTAGGCCAGCTACTTGACTGCTTCGGATAAATTCAACTTGATCATTGTATATTAATATCTTTACATATTGTTTGACTCAATTAACTCTTTTTAATTTTAAGATTTTCCTATAATCTAGGTCATGAGAGAGAATGGCATATAAAATTTCATCCTCATATTGTCTTTTGGTTCGGATAGCAAGATTATAATAACTTCATAGAATGAGTTAGGGAGTATTATCTATTTTATTTTCTAGAATATATTATTTAAGATGGAAATAATCTGGTTCTTCATATTTTGGTAGAAAACACTAACAAAAGACTTTCTTTGTATTATTTTCTTTATGAGAAAGATCTTAATACCGCTTCAATTTTTAAAATAGTTATTGGACTATTAAAACTGTATTAAAAATTTTTTTTGGTGATGTATAGGTAATTAGAATTTGTCTAGTTGTCTTCTTTGGCATAAAGTTTTTCAAAGTATTATCTTATTCTACTTTTAATCTGATCTGTACCTATATTAAGGATCCACTTTGATTTCTAGAATTGTATTTTTTGCCTTCTATCTTTTGTTAGGATAAATTTTACCAAAGGTTTGTCTATTTTATGAATATCAATCTTTCAAAGAAGCAGTTTTTGATTTTGTATACTCTTTTTAATCTCCTAGCTGTTTATTTCATTGAGTTTTTTCTTATCATTGTTGTCTCCTTTCTTTTATTACATTTTTATCTTGTTCTTTATTCAAATTTCTTAAGTTAGATATATAGCATATTAATTTTGAGATGATTTAAGTAAATTAAATAATAATTGATATCATTTTCTAATAAAACATGTGAGACAATAACTTTCCTTCTAAATACCAGCTATTTATATGTAATAGGTTTTATAGGAAGCATTTTAGTATTATTTAGTTCTATGTATTTAAAAACTTCCATCCATTATTCTTTAATCTGTGACTTAGAAATGTGCTTTAAAATTTCCAAATGTAAGGGAATTAAAAAAAAATTGCTATTGACATCTAACTTGTGTTTTAATCAAATACCAATTCTCTGAAACTTAACTTTTTCAACCCCTTAATATAATTAATATATGTAGGTGTTCCATTTATCTATGAAAAAATTGATATTTTTAGTTTTTGTGTGTAGAATTCAATTTTTGTTCATTAAATTAAGGTTGTTAATTGTATTTATGTCATTAATATTTAATTTTTTATAAGAATTAACTGTAAATAAAAAAGTTATGTACAAATCTCACTAGTATTATGTCAGGATTGCTCATTTAGCAGGTATATCTATTTTTTTGCTTTATGCATTTGAGAATGATTTATTAGATTCATAAAAATCTCATTATTTTTTAAATTAAACATTAAAAAAATTTTTTTAATTTTATTTTATTTTTAAACTTTACATTATTGTATTAGTTTTGCCAAATATCAAAATGAATCCGCCACAGGTATACAGTTTACAACGTCATATTAGTTTCAAGTGTACAGCAAAGTGTTTCAGTTATACAGATTTTTTTCCATTATAGATTATATGATACATAATATATATTATATATATTGAGTATAGTTCCTTGCACTCTGTATATGTCCTTTTGTTTACTAATTTTACTTATAGTAGTGTGTATAATTTAATCCAAAACTCCTAATTTATCTCCCCCCCACAACTATCACCTTTGGTAACCATAAGTTTGTTTTCTATGTCTGTGAGTCTATTTCTGTTTGGTAAACAAGTTTATTTGTATCATTTTTTTAGATTACACATATAAATGATATTGGGCTTTCCAGGTTGTACTAGTGGTAAAGAACCCAGGTGCCAATGCAGGAGACATAAGACATGTAGTTTCAATCCCTGGGTCAAGAGGGTCCCCTGGAGGAGGGCATGGCAACCCACTCCAGTATTCTTGCCTGGAGAATCCCATGGACAGAGGAAACTGGTGTGTCATGGCCTATGGGGTCGCAAAGTGTCAGACATGATATAGCATACTTATATATATAAATGATATCATGTGATATTTGTCTTTATCTGTCGGACTTACTTCACTCAGTATGACAATCTCTAAGTCCATCCATGTTGTTGACAATGGCATTATTTCATTCTTTTTAATGAATGAGTAATATTCCATTGTGTATATATACCACATCTTCTTTATCCTTTCATCTGTTGATGGACATTTAGGTTGCTTCCATGTCTTGGCTATTGTAAACAGTGCTACAATGAACAGTGCGTGTATCTTTTCAAATTATGGTTTCCTGTGGACACATGCCCATGAGTGGTATTGCTGATCACATGGGAGCTCTATTTTTAGTTGTTTTTAAAGGATCCTCCTTACTGTTCTCAATAGTGGCTGCACAAATTTACATTCTCACCAACATTGTAAGAGAATTCCTTTTTCTCCACACCCTCTAGCATCTATTATTTGCAGATATTTTAATTATGGCCATTCTCATTGATATCTGCTGGCTGTAGATCAGTGGCTCCTTCAACTACAAAGTGATTCAATTACCTTTCGAGGGTGGTTCAAGACACACGGGCGCTCTCCAGTCCTTTTGCCACTGTTGCAGTTTTCTTCACTGGGCTTTCCAGGTGGCCAAAGAATCCTCCTGCAATGCAGAAGACACAGGAAATGTGGATTCAGTCCCTGGGTAGGGAAGATCTGTTGGAGTAGGAAATGGCAACTGACCCTGGTATTCTTATCTGGAAAATTCCATGGATGGAGGAGGCTGGCCATCTATAGTCCATGGAGTCCCAAAGAGTTGGACATGACTGAGCACACACACACAGTTTCTGCTAACTGGTTTGAGGTGATATTTCATTGTAGTTCATTCTGCAGGTTGTCTTTTCATTTTGTTTATGGTTTCCTTTACTATGCAAAAGTTTTAGTTTAATTAGATTTCTTTTGTTTATTTTTGTTTCTATTTCCATTAATCTAGCAAATGGATTAAAAAATATGGCTGTGATTCATGTCAAAGAGCGTTCTGTTTTCACTGAACTATGGAAAACATACTAAACTAAAAATATGGTAAAAAGCTATGTGTGTAAGAAAAGAGGACCCCTGACTCATCTATTCTGGATACCTATCTTGCGTGGTGATGTGATTACTCATGATGCTAGATGGTGTCAACGAGTCATCTTTGAACACTGATCCTGAATTTATGAGGACGTGATGGCACTGGGTCCTTCTTTGGAACTGACAGGGAGAGAGGGCCTCAGGCAGGGGCCGAGACTGTGACCAGCCCAGTGGCCAGATCCAAGCCAAATGAATCAATAACGCAAAGAGGAAAATTGCCACCTGGGGCAATTTCACTCAACAGCCAAGCTGGCTGAGAGATGTGCCCAACGCCAAAGAGCTCTGATTAGTGTATGTGGAGCTACAGGTGTCCTTCTACCTCTGTGGTGGCAAGCAAGTGAGGAAAGAGCTGTGGCTAGGCAGATCCAAGCTCTAAGGTTGCTTCTTATCAGGAGTAGAGCCCTGATAGAGCCTGTGGCAGTCTGGCCTGAGCGGGGTCTGGTCATTGGCAAAATGGGTGGACTCTGCCTGAAGGGCTCATTTTCCTCTCTGAAAACGCTCCTCTTCCAACAGCTAGGGGATGTGCTGTCCAATGACCTCTGCCCTTGGTGATCCCACATTCCAAGGGGTGAGGGCTCAGGGCCCAGCCTCCCCACCCCAAGTCCAGGAAGGTCACTCATGGGCATCATTCAAAGCAAGATGAGGCCATGTTAATAGGGAACTCTCATCTCTAGGTGAATGTGGAACCTCTGGGACAAGAAGGGAAATAACTGCATTTTCTCCCAAAGCCACCAGAAATAATTTCTCCTTTAATGGTGAAAACAAGAGTCTTTACATCTCTAGATGGTTTACATTGCAGGCTGTAATGAGCGAGAAAATGTCTTTCTTTTAATAGCTAATCCTCTGATGCTTCGTGCCTGGCAAGGTAAGTTGATGCGGCAAATCATCGTCCTGAAAGAGCGATTGAGCCAGGAACAGCATCCTTGCTTTGTCCACTGCGTCACTTAGCTCGTTAGTGTAGCAAGAACATTGGCACCTGTTTGCAATGTGACATTCTTGAAAGAGTGGTGGTTACCAGGCACAGCCCCAGCAAGATGCAGCAAGAGAGGGAAAACTTCTTGCCCCAACTTCTCCCAGTTGCACCAGACGCCTTTACCTGAATGCACTGGTGTCACCTCTATTAACAGTCGCACTGTCCACTTTCCTCTTTTATCTGTCTCCCCACCACTCCCCTCACTGCCAGCCATTCCCAGGAGGCTCAGGGAGCTGGGATTAGTCTTTCCACTGTAGGGAGCGTGAGCTAGGGTTTTCTCTCAAGAGCAGGGTGTCTGTAGGGGGCGGGCCTGAGCAGGTGGGCAGGGAGAGATGGCAGAAGTAAAGGGGCCTCACACCACACGTGCAGGTGCAAAAAGCCCAGTACTGAGCACTGGCATCCTCTTACTTTGGCCCCTTCTTCCAACTTCATCTCCCTTTGGGGCTTTGTTTTCCCTTTGTGGGTAGGAATTTTTTCCCCAGCATGTCAGCATAAAGTTGGGGTGCCCTTTATGCTGCTAGGCTGCCTCATTCTTCTTTCCTTTGCCAGTGAAGGCTTTCCTTAACCTTCTCTGCACTTCACATCCCATACGAGTGGGGAGGTGTCCACATTAATAATGAAACATCTATGATTTTTTGAATGTCTCTTTACTTGGGAAGTCTTATTCAAGTAAGTGTTTCTGAAAGTCCTGCATTTCAGATTGTTAACACTGTAAATATATTTAGATTACCCTATATTCATCAATTTTTAATAGAATCATTATTTACTCCCTAATAATGGCTTCTTATCAAGTTATCTGCAATTCAGTGTCTTTGGTAGTTAACATGAACTATTTTCCCATAAATACATATTTGAGCAAGCAGTTTCAATTTTCTTCCAAAATTAGCAATGAAAATTAATTATAGGTACTATTTTGTTTTTAATATTAAGATAATCTATCAAAGTCATTTGAAATTATTTTAAGGAAGGCTTCCATAATCATCTCATGAACATTTTATGTCTCTGGAAATTAAAGCTCATAATTTACTGATTTCTACACCTCATAACAATTTATTGTAGGAGCATGGCCATTGCTCAGTGAACAAAAGCAATTGACTTTGTATAAAATCATACTGACAATGGGAAATGGGTTGGTATAGAAGCAGAAGAGAACTCATTGTTTTTAGGTCTTTGGGTCCCTCTCAAATCTACCTGGGATGTGTAAGTTTAGATGGGTACAAGCCAGTGTAAGCTAGCTAAAACTTCATCGGAGAGCTGCAACACGGGACAAAAGCCAGCAGGATCAGGTTTCTCATCCAAATCAATCAGGTTGCGGGGCTCAAGGAGAGGACAGAGTTTTTTGTTTTTGTTTTTGTTTTTTTCCTAAATGAAATTTGTCTGGAAAAGCTAGTTTACAAACCTATATGAAATGGAGGAGAAAATACATTATCTGCACTCTTGAGGCCAGAAATTAGTGTTTTCAAATTGAGAGGAAACAGTTTCCTCAGGAAGTATACTTTTCTGGTCATTTACAGATTTTGACTCTTTAGATTGTAAGCTTTACATTCACTGTCTCACACACATTCATTCATTTCACTCATTCTTAAAAGCATTTTTTGAGTGCCTACTACTTTCTCAGTTTGCCTCCAATTATTTCTTTGAAAGGTGACTCATTTGGAGCACACCTAAAAACACGGGCTAGTTATTAGATATTTTTAAGTACAGTCCAAATGCATCAAATCTGAAGGTTGTTGGGGAGGGCTTCGGAAACAGGCTCATCGCTCCTGACATTTCCTCTGCTGAGAATTTGCAGGGAGCCTCGTAAAAACTAAGGGCCAGAGGAAATGCCCCCTGTGATGCTCCACATTTCCTCTCCCACAGTGACAACATACGCCTGGGATGGGTCACAGTGCCCATGTTTGCTTATCCCCATGGGGCCTCTTCTTGCCCTTTGCTTTCAGCTTTTGTGTCACGCAAGTCTTTGGCAGCTAACATCACAGCTTCCCAGGTGACCGAGTATGGAAGATTTTATACTTCTCATGAAAGCCAGCCTAGAACAGAGATTTCAAAGACCAGTGAAGGAAGCGTTCTCACAGCAGGTGTTTTGGCTGTTCTGATGCCCTTTCTTTTGGATAGCAGAGAAGCCAACCTCTTGGTTAAAAGAACATCCATGATTTCTCTGAGACGTCGTGCACTGTCAAGAGTTCATGTTGTATCGATGCACCTTCCCTGCCCATTAAGTGGAATCATCTGAGTCTCTACATATATAAGTCAGGCTAACCAAATTATTTATAGAAGATATAAAGTAAGCAAAATATTTAATTTGTATTTTCATGCTAAATGGTGTATCTGACAGAAATGTTGACTTACTGACTAGTGAAAAGATGCTAAGTAGAGATAATTCATATTTATATCTGAGAGTTACAAGGATAGTTATTTATCCATATGATCAATGTTTTCATGAAGTTAGGTGTGAAGGTTCCAGGAGACAGTGCATCTTGGAGTCAATTATGCTTGAATATGATATTTTTGAAGGAGCATTACTTTCTCAGTTCTCCATCTTATTTGTTAATATAGATACTGGTCTGTACCAGGACACTTGGTTGTTTCAGTTTGGGAAAATTGATATAATAATTAGGTTGCATGTGTTTGTGAATGGGAGTAGTGAGTATATATATGTGTTTCTGAGTACTATGAGTAAGTAGCAAGAAAAATTGAAAGCACGTTAAAAATAACTGTGCTTCACTTTTAAAAACTATATTTGACCTAAATTATGTTGTTTTTCCTTTTATATTTTTTATTAATGCTGTTGTCAAACTGATTTCTTTACACAGCTCCTCGACAGGCCTGCTTTTTTCAACCAAAACTCTCCTGGACTCCTCTGCCTGTCATCCTCTGAAGCCTCGCTGCCTTAAACTATAGTCTGTAGGGCAGTGACACTGACATTTGTTATACACTTGTTAGACACGTAGAATATCAGGCCGCACTCCTCATCTAATGAATCAATCTTTATTTTAGCAAAATCCTCAGGTGTTTTGCAAATACCTTAAAGTTTGAGAAGTGATCCTCTGTAATGCTGCTGTCTTAAAAATTAAAAAAAAAAAGCATCAGTCAACACCTCCTATACCTTTTCTTCTTTTTTTTGCTCCATTTTTACATTAATGACATTGAGTTTCCTCAGTCAGACTGAAAATGTCAGTCATATTTTTCGCCTCCACCTCTCATGTTCCTCACATCTCACCCATTGCCAAAGCCTGGAAGTTTTACATCTTCCAAAATCTCCTGACTTGGTCATCTACTGTCTCTTCCAATTTCTAATCTCTTTGTTCACAGTTTAGTAGGCTTTCATCAGGCTACTGAACTAGCCAGACACTGTGTGTGTGTGTGTGTGTGTGTGTGTGTGTGTGTGTGGTGTGTTTCTTGTGTCCAGACTTTCTGACCATTCTACTTGTTCCTATGTTAGCTTTCCTAAATCATACCTCTGCCTCTGTCATTTTCTGCTCAGCAATCTTCACTGGCTACTTGTTAATTACAAAAACCTGTTTAAACATGCTATTCAAGACTCTCTGCAATGTTTCAAAACACGACCTCTGTCATACTGTCAGTCAGACACTGAGTTTCAGCCTTATTAATTTTTTTCCTTTTTTTCCCCCAAACATGTCTTATAATTTGTTTCTGCCCTGTTTTTGTTTACATTTGAAATGTCCCTCTCAATCATACGTGAAAACATTAACTTCCTTCAAGGCCTTTTAAGCCTATTCTTTGTCCTTTCTCAAAGTTCACCATGTGCTTTCTTAGCGTTATTGCAACATTTTCATCTCTACTCTGCCCTAGGGAGCTTTGCATTCATGTCTTTACTCCTCTGATGAATTCTCAGGTCCTTGAAGGCAGAAACAGTGTCTTCTTCTTATGACCTGTCACAATGCCTAGCCAAGTGCTTTACAAAAAAAGAAAGTGAAAGTGAAGTTGCTCAGTCATGTCTGACTCTTTGCAACCCCATGGACTGTGCGACCCCATGGACTGTAGCCTGCCAGGCTCCTCCATCCATGGGATTCTCCAGGCAAGAATACTGGGGTGGGTTGCCATTTCCTTTTCCAGGGGATCTTCCTGACCCGGGGATAGAACCCGGGTCTCTCACATTGCAGGGAGACTCTTTACCATCTGAGCCACCAGGGAATCCCCCAAGAAAGTGAAAGTGAAGTCACTCAGTTGTGTCCAACTCTTTACAAAAGGAGATATTCAGTAAATGCAGTATGAATGAAGATGAACAGAAGGAGAGGAGATGGAAAACTATGCTCCCACTAAGGGACACCCCAGGTATCAGCAAATATTTATCAAAGTCTTTTTAAAATCAGCTAGTTATATTAACAGCAAGTGGCATGGGATAAATGCAGAGGAGGAGTTAGCTGCTAGGATTAGTCCCATTGGCAATGCCAAACAATGTTCAAACTACCGCACAATTGCACTCATCTCACATGCTAGCAAAGTAATGCTCAAAATTCTCCAAGCCAGGCTTCAACAGTACATGGAAGGATGGCACAGTAAAGAACAGAGACAGCAAGGACCTAACAGAAGCAGAAGAAATTAAGAAGAGGTGGCAAGAATACCCAGAAGAACTGTACAAAAAAGGTCTTAATGACTCGGATAACCTTGATGGTGTGTTCACTCACCTAGAGCCAGACATTTTGGAGTGTGAAGTCAAGTGGGCCTTAGAAAGCATCACTATGAACAAAGCTAGTGGAGGTGATGGAATTCCAGCTGAGCTATTTCAAATCCTAAAAGATGATGCTGTGAATGTGCTGCACTCAATATGCCAGCAAATTTGGAAAACTCAGCAGTGGCCATTGCACTGGAAAAGGTCAGTTTTCATTCCAATCCCAAAGAAGGGCAATGTCAAAGAATGTTCAAACTACAGTCAGTTGCTTTCATTTCACATGCTAGGTAATGCTCAAAATTCTCCACGCCAGGCTTCAGTAGTACATGAACTGAGAACTTCCCCATGTACAAGCTGTGCTGTGTGCTTAGTAGCTCAGTAGTGTCCAACTCTTTGCAACCCCATGGACTGTAGCCCGCCAGGCTCCTCTGTCCATGGGGAATCTCCAGGCAAGAATACTGAAATGGGTTTCCATGTGCCTCTCCAGGGGATGTTCCCAACCCAGGGATCAAACCCAGGTCTCCCCTATTGCAGGCAGATTCTTTACTGTCTGAGCCACCAGGGAAGCCTAGGAATGCTGGAGTGGGTAGCCTATCCCTTCTCCACGGGATCTTCCCAACCCAGGAATCAAACCAAGATCTCCCACATTGCAGGTGGATTCTTTACCAGCTGAGCTACCAGGGAAGCCCAAGCTGGCTTTAGAAAAAGCAGAGGAACCAGAGATCAAGTTGATAACATACATTGGATCATGGAAAAAGTAAAGCAGTTCCAGGAAAACATGTACTTCTGCTTCACTGACTGCACTAAAGCCTGTGTAGATCACAACAGACTGTGGAAAACTTTTAAAGAGATGAGAGTACCACACCACCTTACCTGTCTCCTGAGGTATCTGTATGCAGGTCAAGAAGCAACAGTTAGAATCAGACATGGAACAATGGACTGGTTCCAAATTCGAAAAGGAAAATGGCTATACATTGTTTCCCCGCTTATTTAACTTTTATGCAGAGTACATCATGCAAAATGCCAGGCTGGTTGAATCACAAGCTGGAATCAAGATTTCTGGGAGAAATATCAATAACTTCAGATATGCAGATGAAACTACTCCAATTGCAGAAAGTGAAGAGGAACTAAAGTGCCTCTTGATGAGAATGAAAGAGGAAAGTGAAACTTGAAACCCAACATTCAAAAAACTAAGATCATAGCATCCTGTCCTGTGGCAAATAGAAGGGGGAAAAGTGGAAGCAGCAACAGATTTTATTTTCTTGGGCTCCAAAATCACTATGGATGGTGACTGCAGCCATGAAATTAAAAGACACTTGCTCCTTGGAAAGAAAGCTGTGACAAATTAGGCAGTGTATCAAAAAGCAGAGACATCACTTTGCAGACAAAGGTCCATATAGTCAAAGCTATGGTTTTTCCAATAGTCATGTACAGATGCGAGAGCTGGACCATAATGAAGGCTGAGTGCCGAAGAACTGGCGCTTTCAAACTGTGGTGCTGGAAAAGACTCTTGAGAGTCCCTTGAACAGCAAGGAGGTCAAACCAGTCAATCCTAAAGGAAATCAACCCTGAATATTCATTGGAAGAACTAATGCTGAAGCTGGAGCTCCAATACTTTGACCACCTGATGAGAAGAGTTGACTCTCTGGAAAAGACCCTGATGCTGGGAAATATTGAAGGCAAAAGGAGAAGTGGATGGCAGAGGATGAGATGGTTAGATAGCATCACCCACTCACTGGACACGTGTTTGAACAAACTCTGGGAGATTGTGGAGGTCAGAGGAGCCTGGCATGCTGCAGTCCATGGTTTTGCAAAGAGGGAACACGACTTAGTGACTCAACAACAACAACATATGCTACAACACAGATAAGCCTTGTAAACACGCTGTGTGGAAGAAGCCAGTCACAAAAAATGATTCAATTTATATGAAATGGCTAGAATAGTCAAATTATAAACAGAGAATTTGTGCCTGCAGAGGTGGAAATATGGGGAGCAACTACTTTTTAGGGTAAGTAAAATGCTCTAAAATTAGATAGTGGTGATAGTTGCATATTTTGGATTTAACATTAATATTTGGAGAGGTTAGAAATTTTTAAAAATATGCTACATCATGTCACAGAACTTTGGGACCTTTTTCAGTCATTTGCTAACTTTTTTTGGGGGAGGGCGATATTCAGTATATGGCCATCTATTCAGAAATAAGTATTGCTAACTGCTAAGTCACTTCAGTCATGTCCGACTCTGTGAGACCCCATAGACGACAGCCCACCAGGCTCCCCCGTCCCCGGGATTCTCAAGGCAATAACACTGGAGTGGGTTGCCATTTCCTTCTCCAATGCATGCAAGTGAAAAGTGAAAGTGAAGTCGTTCAGTCATGTCCGACTCTTAGCAACCTCATGGACTGCAGCCTACCAGGCTCCTCCGTCCATGGGAGTTTCCAGGCAGGAGTACTGGAGTGGGGTGCCATTGCCTTCTCCAGAAATAAGTATTACACTGTGTAATTTTTATGACGTGACATCTGTCTCAAAGCTATTTAAGCAACTATTAAAACTTATTAATTTGTTTCTGATTGGCCAACTGGAAAATCTTTACCCCAATTGGTCTTCAGACTAAAGCCGAGTCATGTAGTGGGGAAAAGGATACATCCAATAACTTAAAGGGGATATATTACATTCACTTCTCCAGATTTATACTTTGGAAATCAATCTATATCATCAGAGAGAGTATATTTAGACCACATATTTTGTCTTTTTTGAGCTTCCCAGGCGGCTCAGTGGTAAAGAATCCGCCTGCCAATACAGATGCATGTTCAACCCCTGAGTCTAGAAGATCCCCTGGAATAGGAAATGGCAACCTGCTCCAGTGTTCTTGCCTGAAAAATCCCATGGACAGAGGAGCCTGGCAGGCTTCAGTCCATGGGGTCACAAAAGAATTGGACACAACTTAGTAACTAAACAACAATAAATTTTGTCTTCTTTGCAGAATTATTTAATGAAATTGCCCTTTAACATAATACTATCAATCTGCATTGAGGTATATCATCAAGAGTCCCACGAAACTAGTTACTTATTGTGCTTTACTGACGGAATGCTTTTGCGGACGTTGTTCTCTATATTCTCCAATTTTATAAAGACCTACAGTATACAGTCCTCTCTGAATTTGGTACTAAAAAAACTGTCACCCATGAAAATTTTCTTTCATAATGCTCTTGTGAACACTGTGATTCTTGTCACTGCATCACCCGCTTTGCTTTTGCTATTGTGTGGGACTGAGCCACGTTTGTGGGTCACTTCTTATGGTACACAGATTGTTACATAAACTTTGCACATTAACTTTATGCATAGCTTTATATGTATCTTGTATTATGTTTAGCTTTATGATCTACCTCAAATCGTTTTTCTTTTCTATAATGATAGAATAATAGGTCTCTGGACAGATTTAGATAGAGAAACATAAATAGACAAATAGGTCCTGGTCCTGGCCATAGAAAGATTCATCATGTTAACTAGAAACTTACTCAAAATCCTTAAAACTCATTTAACAAATGCATACTGTTGCCAAAAAAGTGAGAATAAGGGAGTATGACTGGCTCAGTGCAACACAACTACATGATATGAGTTACAATTCACGTATATGTCCCACGGTCATCATTTGTGTGTTATACCTTGCTAATCAGTGATGAGAAACTGGGTTCTCATGTGCTGCAAGTTAATCTCTGTTATTGCAGGTCTGATTTCCATTACTCTTATGAGCTTGAAATATGAAGACAACTTAAATTGCCCAGAGGTGTCAAGTGATGTGGGAATTTGAGAACACTTATCAACTCATTTCAGCAACATTTAACGTTTTTATAGGCCACTTGAAAGGCAATTGTTTGCTTCAATTATTTGTATATCACACTAAAAATTGCTGTAAGAATTCTGGTTGTCTCTTTAAGACATTAAAAGAATAAGTCACACTATGTCCAGTAAGGTTTTTGATTTTTCTGAAAATGAAAGGACTGACTGACTGATTGATTGAATTTTTCTATTTTTTATTAAATTGTTTGGTGTCATGGCAACCTAGGCTTTGTCTCTTGCTTAAGAAGGAAGCAGATCATGACATTTTTTATTACATGTCTTAAAGAATGACAATCTTGACAAATCCTCCCTTGACATGGAAAAGTGTAGTAATATGCCCAGATGCCTGAGGTTGTGGCGCTTGCATCATTAGTGAAGCAGATGGTCAAATAACAATGATCCTTTGCTATATGAAAGTTCCAGGAAGAGAACTTTTTACCCTAAGTGGTTTCTAGAATAACCACACAATGCTGAACTTTCCTTGGCATGTTCAAGATACGGCCTACAGCATGAAATATCTGGATCAAAAGAAAGAAATCACAAACACCTAAATATGTGGTTTACACATCCATTTTTTAAGAGTAAAAATGTTTATATTTAAGGGGATGTTTTGATTTTTGCATAATGAAATGATTACTACAATTAGGCTAATGAACATTTCCAACTCCTCACACTTACCAGTCTTTGTGTGTATGGTGAGAGCACCTGGAATCCACGGTCCTAGCAAATTTCCAGCATTCACTACAGTATTATTATCTATAGTTGTTATATTATACATTGGCTCTGTAGACGTATTCATCTTACATAACTACAAATTTAGACACCTTGACCAATATCCCCATATTTCCCCACATCCCTTGTGCTGCTACCATTTTGCTCCCTGATTCTACGTATTTGACTTTTTTAGATTCCACATGTAAGATCATGCATATCTTCCCTTCTGTATCTAGCTTATTTCACATAGCATAACATCCTTCTGGGTCATCCATGTTGACACAAATGGCAGGATCTCCCTTTTTAAGGCTGAATAACATTCTATTACTTTATAAATTGCAAATTTCTGAATTTTGGTTTGAATTTTGCATTAAGATATCTGTCATTGTGTAAGAATAGCCAGTATGATGACTTATCCTTTTCACTATCTATACTGGAACCTCAAAAAAATGAAAACGTAGGACTGTTCCTTGGGAGCGCTGGGTCATGCTTGGCTGGCTGTAATAAGATGGAGTTGAATTGTTAGTTCTCATGATGAGTAGAGGAAATGGTCAGGTTTATGGAAATCCCAGTTTTTCTTATTGTAGTATAGTTGATTTACAGTGTTGTGCCAACCTCTGCTGTACAGGAAAGTAGCTCAGTTATACACATATATACACTCTTAAAATATTCTTTTCCATTATAGTTTATGTGGCTGCCACGGTAGAGGGATAAAGGAGAGGAAGTTGGTTATTCAAGCCAGAATATTGGAGTCATCTTTGCAGCCTCCTTTCCCTTTACCCCTTATTTAAAATTCATTACCAAATATCATGTATTACATCTACAAAATTTGTCTTGTATATAGACCTGTCTCTCCAAGTACCTTTCTCCCACTATCATATATTCCCCAAACCTCTGTGCAGCTCTAACATTTTTTGTCCTCTCTTCTCTTTGAATCTTTTTTACATTTTTCAACAAGAGCAATCTTAAAAGAAAAACATATAAATCAGAAGACATCACTGCTATGCTGATATCATAACAGTGAATTCTCACTGAACTATGGAAAACATACTGAAGGAAAAACATGGTAAGAAGGCATTTATGTAGGAGAGAAGGACACCTGACTCATCTATTCTGGATACCTGCCTTGGGTGGTGATGTGATTACTCATGATGCTAGATGGTGCCAATGAGTCATCTTTGAACATTGATCCTGAATTAATGAGCACACGATGGCACTGGATCCTTCTTTGGAACTGACAGGGAGAGAGGGCCTCAGGCAGGAGCCGAGACTGTGACCAGCCCAGCGGCCAGATCCAAGCCAAACGAATCAATAACGCAGGGAGGAAAATTGCCACCTGGGGCAATTTCACTCAACAGCCAAGCTGGCTGAGAGATGTGCCCAACGCCAAAGAGCTCTGATTAGTGTATGTGGAGCTACCTCTGTGGTGGCAAGCAAGTGGGGAAAGAGCTGTGGCTAGGCAGATCCAAGCTCTAAGGTTGCTTCTTATCAGGAGTAGAGCCCTGATAAAGCCTGTGGCAGTCTGGCCTGAGCGGGGTCTGGCCATTGGCAAAATGGGTGGACTCTGCCTGAAGAGCTCATTTTCCTCTCTGAAAACGCTCCTCTTCCCATAGCTAAGGGATGTGCTGTCCAATGACCTCTGCCCTTGGTGATCCCACATTCCAAGGGGTGAGGGCTCAGGGCCCAGCCTCCCCAGTCCCAAGTCCAAGAAGGTCACTCATGGGCATCATTCAAAGCAAGATGAGGCCATGTTAATAGGGAACTCTCATCTCTAGGTGAGTGTGGAACCTCTGGGACAAGAAGGGAAATAACTGCATTTTCTCTCAAAGCCGCTGGGAATAATTTCCCCTTTAATGGTGAAAACAAGAGTCTTTACATCTCTAGATGGTTTACATTGCAGGCTGTAATGAGCGAGAAAATGTCTTTCTTTTAATAGCTAATCCTCTGATGCTTCGTGCCTGGCAAGGTAAGTTGATGCGGCAAATCATCGTCCTGAAAGAGCGATTGAGCCAGGAACAGCATCCTTGCTTTGTCCACTGCGTCACTTAGCTCGTTAGTGTAGCAAGAACATTGGCACCTGTTTGCAATGTGACATTCTTGAAAGAGTGGTGGTTACCAGGCACAGCCCCAGCAAGATGCAGCAAGAGAGGGAAAACTTCTTGCCCCAACTTCTCCCAGTTGCACCAGACGCCTTTACCTGAATGCACTGGTGTCACCTCTATTAACAGTCGCACTGTCCACTTTCCTCTTTTATCTGTCTCCCCACCACTCCTCTCACTGCCAGCCATTCCCAGGAGGCTCAGGGAGCTGGGATTAGTCTTTCCACTGTAGGGAGCGTGAGCTAGGGTTTTCTCTCAAGAGCAGGGTGTCTGTAGGGGGCGGGCCTGAGCAGGTGGGCAGGGAGAGATGGCAGAAGTAAAGGGGCCTCACAGCACACGTGCAGGTGCAAAAGGCCCAGAACTGAGCACTGGCATCCTCTTACTTTGGCCCCTTCTTCCAACTTCATCTCCCTTTGGGGCTTTGTTTTCCCTTTGTGGGTAGGAATTTTTTCCCCAGCATGTCAGCATAAAGTTGGGGAGCCCTTTATGCTGCTAGGCTGCCTCATTCTTCTTTCCTTTGCCAGTGAAGGCTTTCCTTAACCTTCTCTGCACTTCACATCCCATACGGGTGGGGAGGTAGGTGTCCACATTAATAATGAAACATCTATGATTTTTTGAATGTCTCTTTACTTGGGAAGTCTTATTCAAGTAAGTGTTTCTGAAAGTCCTGCATTTCAGATAGTTAATTCTTTGACAAATTTAGGTTTATGCATATGCTGCCCTATTTCCAGAAGTTTTCAATGAAACCATATTTTCTTGATGGTCCAAAAGCCTTATTTTGGAATACATTCTATCAAGAATTATTTTTTGTTTTAATTGATTTGTGAGTGATTCTTACCAGAATGGATATAGGTAATGTTTTAATGGCACCTTCTTTTATATGCAGTTTTTACACTGTGACTTAAGCATATACAGGTTTTTATTTGTTTAGTTAAGTCAGCCTATGAGCTAGGTTGTCTTTTGCTCTAAATATACATCTGACATGGTTATCTAAATAGAGGTACAGTTTTGTGGGTTATATTGACTTTCTCTTCTATGTGAATTTCATGACCTGGTGGATTTATGGATATTTTATAAAGATCTGTATTAAGTTAACCTGGATTTAGATTTCAAAAGCCTATTAATGTGAGCGGTTCATAAAGACAGAAGAGAGAAAAATGCTCTTGCCTGTACACATTCTAAACTTTGAGTTGATTTAGTTCTGTAAATCCTTCTTGTGTGACAAAAAGGAAGAAGATGTATATTCTACATAACTGCCTGATGGTATAATTTCTTCAAATAAATTTCGGCATCTTCTTAGAATTTCTACATGACTCCCAAATGAATATTAAAAATAATATACATACCACATAGTGTCCAAGGAACACATTTACCTCCAAGAGTAGAAAACCCACATTGAAGTCTTATTCCTGTCACAGGTGCTGTGTTCACACTAGGAACTGAATCTGGGATAACCTGACCTCATAAACTCTTCCAATGAGATTTTTGTTTAGTTTCTTCTTTCAGTAACTCCAGGGCTTCCCTGGTGGCTCAGCTGGTAAAGGATCTACTTACAATGTGGGAGACCTGAGTTCGATCCTTGGGTTGGGAAGATTCCCTGGGGAAGGGAATGGCTACCCACTCCAGTATTCTGGCCTGGAGAATTCCATGGACTGTGTAGTCCGTGGGGCCCCAAAGAGTCGGACACAACTGAGAGACTTTCATTTTCACTTACAGTACCAACTAACATTTAGCATTGATGTTAGGCAATATTTTTTATCAAGAAATTCACTGAAAGAGATCACAGAGTGTTGAGGTCAGAAGTAACCTTTGAAAGCATCTCATTTGTAAATGGGGAATCTTGAGAGCAATGATGCAAAGATACCCATGGAGACAGTGGCAGAGTTCAGATCATTGTTCCATGACAACTGCTAATTGGTCTTGTATACATATTTACTGATTCAGTTCATGCCAGCAAGCCCTATTATGGTGCTCATGATTGAGTCTATTAAAATGTATCCTCAACCCCAGACCTTATTCTCCTTGCACACCGCAGTTTTATACTGCTAAATAATGTACTCTCATACCTGGATGACTTCCCATTGAGGCAGATTTTTTTTTTTAAGTTGGAGGAGGATGTTTGGCATTTGACAATGAAATCTAAGAAATATTAATATATGTGTTTCTTAGTTATATAGTAATTGATATGTGATAGGTTTTCATGATGTTGTTCAATATAAATTTCAGTTTTCATCCACTAATTTTTCATGGCCTTTAGTTTTGAATCATAGGAATTTTAATAGGATGATTTTTCAAACCACAATTTAAATTAACATATGTTTCTAGAGTTAAAACCATTTGGCTTATATCCAGCTCATGCGCATCATCATGACTATCCTTATGGAATCTTCTATATCAGTGGTTCTCAATATTGACTTTCCGTTGTAATCACTTGTGGAAATTTTAGAAAATGATATGTTCTATGAATTCACTTATGTGAAATTCCAGGACAGACAAACTAGTAATACACAGTGAAAGAGATCAGTGGTTGCCTGGCACCAAAGATGGGATAGACTGATTAGGATGGGGTAAGAGGGAACTTTCTGAAGTGATGTAAATGTTTTTTTTTTCTGTTTGTGGAGTGTCAGTTACACAAGTATATATATTTGTCCCTATTCACTGAACTGTACACTTACCTTGGGTACATTTTTGGATGAAAATTACACCTCAATAAAGTTTATTATCCTCCAAATATAAAAATGTTAATGAGGACCCACATGCAGAGATTCTGATTAAGTAGATTCAGTATAGGTCCCTAGTATCAGCCCATGGGATTCTGATGAGCACTGATGATTGAAACTTGCCTGGAGATACTAGAGTCTAAGGTATGCTTTCTTTGATTGGCCTGTGAGATTTTAAATCAAGAAGTTTTGTTTTCTCCATTTAAAATAACAACAAAAAGCATCATTTTTAGAGGCATGATTCAATTAATTGACCTCTGCGATAGTGTTACTGTGTGACAAGGTCTTAGAGGACACACAGAATTTCAAGTCCATGGTCATGTTGAATTAGCAGATCATTTGCCTCAGCATGGTACATTCCAAAGCAATCTGGATTCCAGTTTAAGCTTTTGGGAAGTCTTAAGCCAGTGTGTCCCAAAGTCCTACACGAAGGCAGCAGATGTACTCACCACATATTTGGACTCAGTGCTTATATGGTTCCCTACCTGCACTTCTTACCCCGTACTGTGGCTATCTCCACTTCTAACTTGTAAGCTCCTTCTGGGCAGCAGTTGTATTTTTATATCTGTGCTACCAGAAGTAAGACATTGTGTGACCTAGACAAGGTCCTCATGGAGACCTTACAAGGTCTCCATGTAAACGTACATGGAGAGCTAATGAACTTCAGAAAGCAAGCAATCATATTGCATATTGTTGTTCAGCCACTAAGTTGTGTTTGACTCTTTGCAACCTCAGGGACTGTAGCCTGCAGGCTCCTCTGTCCATGAGATCTTCCAGGCAAGAATATCAGAGTGGGTTGTCATTTCCTCCTCCAGGGAATCTTCCAGACCCAGGAACTGAACTGGGTCTCCTCTCCACATCTCCTGCCCGTGTCTCTTGGTTTGGAAGGCAGATTCTTTACCACTGATCCAGCTGGGAAGCTTACACAAAGCATTGGAATACACAAAATACAAGTTAATTTTAAAATGCAGTGACCTTCAGAGTTCATTACTTTGTACTAAATATTGTTTCCCTGTTTTGGACTATTTTTCGGTTACTTTCCCAAAAGTTGGATTACTAGCCAAAGAGTATGAAATTTCTCAAAGCATCTACTGCATGCAAGGCATTAGGTTGTGCTCTACATATGAGATATAAGAGATTATGGAACTACTGTATCCACACAATGGATTGATCTGGTCGACAAGAGGTAGCAACTTAATCACTGTTTTCCAGGTGAGATCTAAAAGAGGGCCTCTGCCTTAGGTTCTCAGAATAAAGATATGTGCTATGGACTGAATGATTGTATCCCCTCAATTTTACAGCCATGAAACTAAAAGATGCTTGCTCCTTGTAAGAAAAGTTATGACCAACCTAGACAGCATATTAAAAAGCAGAGACAGTACTTTGCCAACAAAGATTCATCTAATCAAAGCTATGGTTCTTCCAGTAGTCATGTATAGATGTGACTGTTGGACTATAAAGAAAGCTGAGTGCTGAAGAATTGGTGCTTTTGAACTGTGGTGTTGGAGAAGACTCTTGAGAGTCCCTTGAACTGCAAGGAGATCCAATCAGTCCATCCTAAAGGAAATCAGTCCTGAATATTCATTGGAAGGACTGATACTGAAGCTGAAACTCCAATACTTTGGCCACCTGATGGGAAGAACTGACTCATTTGAAAAGACCCTGATGCTGGGAAAGATTGAAGGTGGGAGGAGAAGGGGATGACAGAGGATGAGATGGTTGGATGTTATCACCAACTCAATGGACATGAGTTTGAGTGAGCTCCAGGAGTTAGTGATGGACAGGGAAGCCTGGCATGCTGCATGCAATCCATGGAGTTGCAAAGCATCATACATGACTGAGCTACTGAACGGAACTGAATTTTGTCTGTTGAAGATCTAGTCTCCAGTGTGATTGTAGCAGGAGGTAATTGGGTTTAGAAAGATCACAAGGGACACTGATGTATAGAACAGTCTTATGGACTCTGTGGGAGAGGGAGAGGGTGGGAAGATTTGGGAGAATGACATTGAAACATGTAAAATATCATGTAAGAAACGAGTTGCCAGTCCAGGTTCGATACACGATACTGGATGCTTGGGGCTAGTGCACTGGGACGACCCAGAGGGATGGTATGGGGAGGGAGGACGGAGGAGGGTTCAGGATGGGGAACACATGTATACCTGTGGCGGATTCATTTTGATATTTGGCAAAACTAATACAATTATGTAAAGTTTAAAAATAAAATAAATTAAAAAAAAAGAATTAAAAAAAAAAAGCACACAGAGGAAAAAAAAAAAAAAAGAAAGATCACAAGGGTGGGGCTCTCATGATGAGATTTATACCCTCATAACAAGAGGAAGAGATGGGGATCTCTCTCTCTTCCTCTCTCTGTCTTTCTGTTTCTCTACCTCCTGTTCCCTCTCCTTCTCCTCTTATATGAGGGTATCGCAAGAAGGAAGCCATCTGAAAATCAGGAAGAGAGCTCTCACCAGACACTGATCTGCCATCATCTTGATCATGGACTTCCTAGCTTCTCATATGTGACAAACAAACATTTGTTGTTTAAGCCACCCAGTTTGTGGTATTTTGTTATACCAGCACAAATGAAGACAATCTGCACTTTTCTATTAAGCAGCAGTCTATATTCAGTCTATATTCTACATATTTCCATAGATTGATGTGTGTGTGTACAGAAAATCTAACTATTGATATTCTTACCAATGAAATCTCTTCTGTTAAGATGCAATAGTTGAGATGAGGGATGTCCAAAAGAATGACAGTTTGCTGACAAAATTTGTTTTTACATAGAATTACATGTACTCACAATTTCAAGTGTTCCCTTTGGGGTGCTTATCTCAGTATATATGCCTCCTTTGGTGTGAAACTTGGCTTGCTCATCCTTATCAACCTTTGTCCAATTTTCAAATTACCATGTATGTGTTCCTCTAAAGTTTATCCTTCACAGATTTCTGGTTTTCCCCTGCCACAGTCTCCAAGATGCTGGTGAAATTTTGGGCAGTAAAGAGGACCATTTTCTTTTCCTGGTATGTGATTTGAATGCTGATACTGATACATTGCTTTCTGTGAGTATTAAAATGCTATCTTCTACCCTCCCTGACCTGGGAACTTGACCTCACAATCAGATATCTTCAGCTCTATCCTAACCATGTCCCAGGTTTGTCACATCTAACTAGTGATGGAGTTATGAATCCAAATCATCAGCAGCTACTTTTGTGATAATTCTCCACTCTTGATACTCTCGTTCTCAGACACCCACATAATGAAATTACTTGTTCTTTTTCACTGGGGGCCTCACCTAGATGATCTTTGTCTTCTACATGTTCATTGTTGCCACTCTCTTGAGGATCTTCTTAAGTGAAATCAAATCCAAAGTGTTTTCAACTTTATCTTCGCACCTGACTGATGTTACTCTATTCTATGGGGCCATTACATTTATTTACATGTGACATTCTTCCAATTATTCTCTTGATCAAGACCAAGCCATATCAATTTTCTACATGGTGTTAATTCTTCTGTCAAATCCAATTATATATTGCATAAGAAAAATGAAAGTGATAGATTTCTTGAAAAAGTTCCTCTGTAAGTTTCAAGCTCAGTCTGGGTAAGAACCACACAAGAAAATACTTGAGAAACTTCTTATATTTCTTCATGTTTGATACAAAATTAAATTACTTTGGACTAAATTCTTTGCTCTGATTCTTCATACCACTCTTCTCTTTCTTCTACATATATTTTGATTTTTCAAGATATCTTTTTTCCTTATTTTGGAAAATTTCTAAAATCCCTATCATCTTTGAGGTAAACTTCCAGATGACTTGGAGAAGCTCTATACAGTCAGCAAAAACAAGACTGGGAGCTGCCCATGGCTTAGGTCATAAACTCCTTATTGCCAAATTCAGACTAAATTGAAGAAAGTAGGGAAAGCCACTAGACGATTCAGGTATGACCTAAATCAAATTCCGTACAATTATACAGTGAAAGTGACAAATAGATTCAAGGGATTAGATCTGATAGATGGAGTGCCTGAGGAACTATGGATGGAGGTTCATAGCTTTGTACAGGAGGTGGTAATGAAGACCATACCCATGAAAAAGGAGTACAAAAAGGCAAAATGGTTGTCTGAGGAGGCCTTACAAATAGCTGAGAAAAGAAGAGAAGCAAAAGGCAAAGGAGAAAAGGAAAGATATAGCCATCTGAATGCAGAGTTCCAAAGATTAGCAAGGAAAGATAAGAGATTACTGAGATCTCTTTCTCTTAATAGATTAAAGAGATCACTGAGAGATAAGAAAGACTTCCTCAGTGATCAATGAAAAAAAATAGAGGAAAACAATAGAATGGGAAAGAGTAGTCATCTCCTTAAAAAAAAATTAGAGATACCAAGGGAACATTTTATGCAAAGATGGGCACAATAAAAGACAAAAATGGTATGGACCTAACAGAAGCAGAAGATATCAAGAAGAGGTGAAAGAATACACAGAACAACTATACAAAAAGAGATCTCCATGACCCAGATAAGCCAATGGTGTGATCACTCACCTGGAGCTAGACATCCTGGAGTTCGAGGTCAGGTGGACCTTGGGAAGCATCACTACCAACAAAGCTAGTGGAGGTGATGGAATTCCAGTTGAGCTATTCAAATCTTAAAAGATGATGCTGTGAAAGTGCTGCACTCAATATGCCAGCAAATCTGGAAAACTCAGCAGTGGCCACAGGACTGGAAAAGGTCAGTTTTCATTCCAGTCCCAAAGAAAGGCAAGGCCAAACAATGTTCAAACTGCCACAAAATTGCACTCATCTCACACACTAGCAAAGTAATGCTCAAAATTCTCCAAGTGAGGCTTTAACAATACATGAACCAAGAATGTCCAGATGTTCAAGCTGGATTTAGAAAAGGCAGAGGAACCAGAGATCAAATTGCCAACATCTGTTAGTTCATAGAAAAAGGAAGATACTTCTGGAAAAGCATCTACTTCTGCTTCATTGGCTACGCTAAATCCTTTGACTGTGTGGATCACAACAAATGGTGAAAAATTCTTAGAGAAATGGGAATACCAGACCACCTTACCTGCCTCCTGAGAAATCTGTATGCAGGTCAAGAAGTGATAGAACTGGACATGGAACAACGGACTGGTTCCAATTTGAGAAAGGAATACATCACCAGTATACAGCCTTACTTAACTAGTATGCAGAGTGAGTAGGTCAATTCAGTTCATCAATCATGTCCAGCTCTTTGGGAACCCATGGACTGTAGCACACCAGGTATCTCTGTCCATCACCAACTCCCAGAGCTTGCTAAAACTCATGTCCATCTAGTTGGTGATGCCATCCAACCATCTCATCCTCTGTCATTCCCTTCTCCTCCTGCCTTTAGTCTTTCCAAGCATCAGGGTCTTTTCCAATGAGTCAGTTCTTCCCATCATGTGGCCAAAGTATTGGAGCTTCAGCTTCAGCATCAGTCCCTCCAATAAATATTCAAGACTGATTTCCTTTAGGATTCACTGGTTGGATCTCTTGCAGTTCAAGGGACTCTCAAGGGTCTTCTCCAACTCCACAGTTCAAAAGCAACAATTCTTTGGTGCTCAGCTTTCTTTATGGTCCAACTCTCACATCCATACAGGACTACTGGAAAAACCATAGCTTTGACGAGATGGAACTTGGTTGGCAAAGTAATGTCTCTGCTTTTTAATATGCTGTCTAGGTTGGTCATAGCTTTTCTTCCAAGGAACAAATGTCTTTTAATTTCATGGCTGCAGTCACCATCTGCAGTGATTTTGGAGCCTCCAAAACTAAAGTCTGTCACCGTTTCCATTCTTTCCCCATCTATTTGCCATAAAGTGATGGGACCAGATGCCACGATCTTTGTTTTTTGAAAGTTGAGTTTTAAGCCAGGATTTTCACTCTCCTCTTTCACTTTCATCAAAGAAGCTATTTAGTTCCTATTCACTTTCTGCCATAAGGGTGGTGTCATCTGCATATCTGAGGGTACTGATATTTCTCCCAGCAAGTTTGATTCTAGCTTGTGCTTCATCCAGCCCGACATTTCACATGATGTACTCTACATACAAGTTAAATAAACAGGGTGACAATATACAGCCTTGACGTACTCATTTCCCAATTTGGAAACAGTTTGTTGTTCTATGTTCGGTTCTAACTGTTGTTTCTTGATCTGCATACAGATTTCTCAGGAGGCAGGTAAGGTCGTCTGGTATTCCCATCTCTTTAAGAATTTTCCACAGTTTTTTGTGATCCACACACTCAAAGGTTTGGCATAGTCAATAAAGCAGAAGTTGATGTTTTTTTCTGGAACTCTCTTGCTTTTTCTATGATCCAGTCGATGTTGGCAATTTGATCTCTGGTTCCTCTGCCTTTTCTAAACTCAGGTTGAACATCTGGAAGTTCTCAGTTCACTTACTGTTGAGGCCTCACTTGGAGAATTTTGAGCATTACTTTGTTAGCACATGAAATGAGTGCAATGTTCAATGAGTTTGAACATTGTTTGGCATTGCCTTTCTGTAGGATTGGAATGAAAACTGACCTGTATGCAGAGTACATCATGCTAAATGCTGGGCTGGATTAAGCACAAGCTGGAATCAAAATTGCCAGAAGAAATATAAAGAATCTCACATATGCACATGACACCACCCTTATGGCAGAAAGCGAAGAGGAACTAAAGAGCCTCTTGATGAAAGTAAAGAGCAGAATGAAAATCCTGGCTTACAACTCAACTTTCAAAAAATGAAGATCATGGCATCCAGTCCCATCACTTCATGGCAAATAGATGGGGAAACAACAGTGATAGGTTTTATTTTGGGGGGTCCAAAATCACTGCAGATAGTGACTGCAGCCATGAAATTAAAAGACACTTGCTCCTTGGAAGAAAAGCTATGACCAATCTAGACAGCATGTTAAAAAGTTGAAACATTACTCTGCCACCAAAGGTCCATCTAGTCAAAGCTATGGTTTTTCCAGTAGTCATGTATGGATGTGAGAGTTAGAACTTAAAGAAATCTGAGCAAGGAAGAAGTGATCCTTTTGAACTGTGGTGTTGGAGAAGACTCCTTGAACTGCAAGGAGATACAACCAGTCCATCATAAAGGAAATCAGTCTTGAATATTCTTTGGAAGGACTGATGCTGAAGCTGAAGCTCCAATGCTTTGGCCACCTGTTGAGAAGTACTGACTCATTGGAAGAGACCCTGATGCTGGAATAGATTGAAGGCAGGAGGAGAAGGGGATGACAGAGGGTGAGATGGTTGGATATCATCAGTGACTTGATGGACATGAGTTCGAGCAAGCTCCCCAGCTGGTGACAGATAGGGAAGATAGGGAAGCCTGGCGTGCTTCAGTCCATGGGATTGCAAACAGTCGAACACAGCTTAGCGACTGAACTGACTTAATTGATTTTTAAAGTTATTTTTAATATTTTCAGTTATTTATTTACGTGAAGTATAGCTGATTTACAATGTTTCTGCTGTACAGCAAAGTGATTCAGTTACACACACACACATATATTCTTTTTCAGATTCTTTCCCATTGTAAGTTATTATGAGACGTTGAACACAGTTCCCTGTGCTATACAGTAGGTCCTTTTTGCTTATCTATGTTATACGTAGTTGTGTATTTCTGTTAAACTCAAATTCACGATTCACTCCCCCTTTCCTCCTTGCTAACCAGTAGTCTGTTTCCTACGTTGGCAAGTCTGTTTCTGTTTTGTAGATAGATTCATTTGTGTCATATTTTAGACTCACATGAGATTTGTCTTTCTCTGTCTTACTCACTAATTTCACTTAGTATGAGAATCTCTAGGTCTGTTCATGTTGCTGCAAATGGCATTATTTCATTTTTATGGCTGAGTAATTTTTCATACATATATGTATGTTTTAATATATATAAATATATACCACACCCTCTTCATTCATTCATTTATTGATGGACATTTATGTTGCTTCCACATATTAGCTATTATAAATAGTGCTGTTATGAACATTGGGGTGCATGTATCTATTCAAATTAGAATTTTCATCTTTTGCACATATATGTCCAGGAGTAGAATTGCAGGAACATACAGTAGTTCTACTTTTAGTTTTTTAAGGAACCTCCATACTATTTTTTATAGTGGCTGCACCAATTTACATTTCTACCAACAGTGTAGGAGGGTTCCCTTTCCACCACATCCTCTCCAGTATTTATTGTTTGTAAACTTTTTAATGATGCCATTCTTATTGGTGTGAGGTGGTACTTCACTGTAGTTTTGATTTGCATTTCTGTAGTAATTAGCAATGTTAAACATCTTGTATGTGCCTGTTGGCCATCCGCATGTCTTCTCTGGAGAAATGTCTATTTAGATTTTCTATCCATGTTTTGATTGTTTTTTTTTTAATATTAAGCTGTAGGAGCTGTTTGTATATTTTGGAAATGCTTTAACTGATGTTTAAAATTAACAAACCAATATTAGATCTTGATGGCATTGGTTAAAAAGTTATTCATCATACAGAGTCCTGCTGAAGATTTTATGTTGAAGAAGATGAAGGAAGAGGAGGAATTGGGGAGAGGAGGGAGGAATGGAAAGATAAGGAGAAGAATAAAAAGAAGAAGGAGGGGAAAGAGAAGAATTTAGTGTTTCTAGAATTTTTTAATTTCCAACTTTTTGTAGACTGATACTTTTGTAAAATGAAACAACTTCATAGCAATGTGAAAACAGCTCAGTTCAGTTACTCAGTCATGTTCAATGCTTTGAACCCCATGGACTGCAGCACAACAGGCTTCCCTGTGCATCACCAACTTCTGGAGCTTACTCAAACTCATGTCCATCAAGTTGTTGATGCCATCCAACCATCTCATCCTCTGTCATTCCTTTCTCCTCCCACTTTCAATCTTTCCCAGCATTAGAGTCTTTTCAAATGAGTCAGTTCTTCCCATCAGGTGGCCAAAGTATTGGAGTTTCAGCTTCAGCATCAGTCGTTCCAATGAATATTCAGGACTGATTTCCTTTAGGATGGACTGATTGGATCTCCTTGCAGTTCAAGGGACTCTCAAGAGTCTTCTCTAGCACCACATTTCAAAAGCATCAATTCTTCAGCGCTCAGCTTTCTTTATGGTCCAACTCTCACATCCATACTTGACTACTGGAAAAACCATAGCTTTGACTAGACGGACCTGTGTTGGCAAAGTAATGTCTCTGCTTGCTAATAGGCTGTCTAGGTTTGTCATGGCTTTTCTTCCAAGGAGCAAGTGTCTTTTAATTTCATGGCTGCAGTCACCATCTGCAGTGATTTTGGAGCCCCCCAAAATAAAGTATGTCACTGTTTCCATTGTTCCCCCATCTATTTGCCATAAAGTGATGGGACAAGATGCCATGATCTTGGTTTTCTGAATGCTGAGTTTTAAGCCAACTTTTTCACTCACCACTTTCACTTTTATCAAGAGGCTCTTTAGTTCCTATTCACTTTCTGCCATAAGGGTGGTGTCATCTGCATATCTGAGGTTATTAATATTTCTCCCGGCAATCTTGATTCTAGCTTGTGCTTCATCCAGCCTGACATTTCACATGATGTACTCTGCATAAAAGTTAAATAAACAGGGTGACAATATACAACCCTGATGTACTCCTTTCCCAGTTTGGAACCAGTCTGTTGTTCCATGTCCAGTTCTAACTGTTGCTTCTTGACCTGCGTACAGATTTCTCAGGAGGCAGGTAAGGTGGTCTGGTATTCCAATCTGTTTAAGAATTTTCCACAGTTTGTTGTGTACCTTTGGAGGTACGGGTCAGCAGTTGCCTGCCACAGGGGCAGAGCTTCTTGTTGCAGCAGACCTGGGTATAGCATAAGCCCTCTTGGAAGAGGTTGCCATTAACCTGACCATAGAGCTTCCAGAACTTACACAGGACTGGGGAAACAGACTCTTGGAGGGTACCAAAAAATGTGAAATTACTCTGTTTCTAAATACTCATCACAGTTTTTAAACTTAGCTAACCTCAATTCCCCAGCTGATCAGTAACAAATAGTTTTGTGACTAGCACAGATCTGCAAACTACACTTTGCATTCACAGACTGGAGTATTGTGGTGCCACAACAGAGCTGGAGGTTTGTTTCATTGTACAGGAGACACGAATCAAGACCACCCCCAAGAAAAAGAAGTGCAAAAAAGCAAAATGTCTGTCTGAGGAGACCTTACAAATAGCTGTGAAAAGAAGAGAAGCAAAAAGCAAAGAAGAAAAGGAAAGATATACCCATTTGAATGCAGAGTTCCAAAGGATAGCAAGGAGAGATAAGAAAGCCTTCTTCAGCGATCAATGCAAAGAAATAGAGGAAAACAATAGAATGGGAAAGACTAGAGATCTCTTCAAGAAAATTAGAGATACCAAGGGAACATTTCATGCAAAGATGGGCTCGATAAAGGACAGAAATGGTATGGACCTAACAGAAGCAGAAGATATTAAGAAGAGGGGGCAAGAACACACAGAAGAACTGTACAAAAAAGATCTTCATGACCCAGATAATCACGATGGTGTGATCACTCACACCTAGAGCCAGACAGCCTGGAATGTGAAGTCAAGTGGGCCTTAGGAAGCATCACTATGAATAAAGCTAGTGAAGGTGATGGAATTCCAGTTGAGCTATTTCAAATCCTGAAAGATGATGCTGTGAAAGTGCTGCACTCAATATGCCAGCAAATCTGGAAAACTCAGCAGTGGCCACAGGACTGGAAAAGGTCAGTTTTCATTCTAATCCCAAAGAAAGGCAATGCCAAAGAATGCTCAAACTACCACACAATTGCACTCATCTCACACGCTAGTAAAGTAATGCTCAAAATTCTCCAAGCCAGGCTTCAGCAATACGTGAACCGTGAACTTCCAGATGTTCAAGCTGGTTTTAGAAAAGGCAGAGGAACCAGAGATCAAATTGCCAACATTTGCTGGATCATGGAAAAAGCAAGAGAATTTCAGAAAAACATTTATTTTTGCTTTATTGACTATGCCAAAGCCTTTGACACTGTTGATCACAATAAACTGTGGAAAATTCTGAAAGAGATGGGAATACCAGACCACCTGATCTGCCTCTTGAGAAACCTGTATGCAGGTCAGGAAGCAACAGTTAGAACTGGACACGGAACAACAGACTGGTTCCAAATAGGAAAAGGAGTACATCAAGGCTGTATATTGTCACCCTGCTTATTTAACATCTATGCAGAGTACACCATGAGAAACACTGGGCTGGAGGAAGCACAAGCTGGTATCAAGATTGCTGGGAGAAATATCAGTAACCTCAGATAAGCAGATGGCACCACTCTTATGGCAGAAAGTGAAGAGGAACTAAATAGCCTCTTGGTGAAAGTGAAAGAGGAGAGTGAAAAAGTTGGCTTAAAGCTCAACATTCAGAAAACTAAGATTATGGCACCTGGTCCCATCGCTTCATGGCAAATAGAGTGAGAAACAGTGGAAACAGTGGCTGACTTTATTTTTTGGGGTTTCAAAGTCACTCCAGATGGTGATTGCAGCCATGAAATCAAAAGATGCTTACTCATTTGAAGGAAAGTTATGACCAACCTAGACAGCATATTAAAAAGCAGAGACATTACTTTGTCAACAAAGGTCTGTCTAGTCAAGGCTATGTTTTTTCCAGGGTCATGTATGGATGTGAGAGTTGGACTGTGAAGAAAGCTGAATGCAGAAGAATTGATGCTTTTGAACTGTGGTGTTGGAGAAGACTCTTGAGAGTCCCTTGGACTGCAAGGAGATCCAACCAGTCCATCCTAAATGAGATCAGTCCTGGGTGTTCATTGGAAGGACTGATGTTGAAGCTGAAACTCCAATACTTTGGCCACGTGATGCGAAGAGCTGATTCATTAGAAAAGACCCTGATGCTGGGAAAGATTGAGGGCAGGAAGAGAAGGGGACGACAGAGGCGAAGATGGTTGGATGGCATCACTGACTCAGTGGACATGGGTTCAGGTAAACTCCGGCAGTTGGTGATGGACAGGGAGGCCTGGCATGCTGTGGTTCATGAGGTCACAAAGATTCAGACACAACTGAGCAAGTGAACTGAACTGAACAGAGCCACAAACCCAGCCTGAAGGTGAAACAAAGAGCTAGGTTTATTCAAGCCAGACATTATAACTGGGATATGTTTTAGCAGTATTGGATGCCCGAAAAGTCTAACATTTACGTCATGATCAAAGGTTAGGATATTCACAGATTAAGAATGAAAGAGCCCAGGTATCACATCAACTTTCATACACACACCTCCAATCCTCATATTCTTTTGTATGTTAATATATGATTTTCTTTATGTTTCTATTGGTTTATTTTGGACTCCTGGCACGTACCCAGTGTGGCACTTTAATAGCCTCTGTCCCAGAAAGTTTTAATCTCAAATGTGTTCTCTATCATCAGGGGGTAGCTAGGAGGCAAAAGTTAGTACAGTTTCATGGATTGTATCAATGGGACACTAAACTCAGAGGGATTTAATTGACTCATCTAGTATTACTAAACAAGTCAGCAGAAGATAAACTAAAAATAACTTTTCTATTTTGAGAGATGACAGTGATTTAGTTCAATTTAGTTTACTGAATACTTACCCTGTTTCAGGCATTATACCATGCTAGAGCTACAGAGGTGAATAAAACAGTCCTGCATACTATAAAGAGTTCAGATCATCTTGGATAACATTGATAAATATCTTTATATTTATGATTCATTGTGATAAGTGATACAATAGCAAAATAAAATGCTACAGGATCCTAGAGGAGATAAGAGAATAATGTTACCTATAAAGGTGGAGGAATTATGAAATAAGTCACAGAGAATGTAAGACTTAAGACAGAGCATTTAAAAAGTGTCAAATGTCTTTAGCAAGAGGGGATGGAACAGATATTCCTGGAGAAGATGTAACCTGTACAAAGAAAAGAGTAATGTAAATCCACGTGTGGAAAGTCACTCAGTCGTGTTCGACTCTTTGCAACCCCACGGACTGTAGCCTGCCAGGCTCCTCTATTCATGGAATTATCCAGGCCAGAATACTGGAGTGGTTAGCCTTTCTCTTCTCCAGGGGGTCTTCCCAACCCAGGTCTCCTGCACTGCAGGTGAATTCTTTACTGTCTGAGCCATCAGGGAAGTCCAAGCATACTGGAGTGGGTAGCCTATCCCTTCTCCAGTGGATCTTCCCGACCCAGGAATCAAACCGGCATCACCTGCATCACAGGCAGATTCTTTACCAGCTGAGCTAACAGGGAAGCCCAAAGAATGACAAAGTATCCAATGCAGCTGGGACGAAGGGTGTTGCAAAGATGGTGAAGGGATAAGGAATGATGATTCTTACATTTGGAAATGTAAGTGAAGGCAGGTGGTAGAGCATCTTATATGCTGGAGAAGTTTAGCTTTGCTGGGGAGCCTCTGTAGGGCTCAGAGCAGGACAGATGATGCGACTGTTTTTTGCCTTAGTTTGTTTTTCTTCTATTAATGTGTCTTTTTTCCTTCCTTAGTATATGATAATTATACAGTATTCACCTTAAAGTATTATTGTGTGAATCAAGTCATTGTTTTGAAGTTGTGAGTTTTAAAATGGTATTATCTGTAAGATATTTTGAGCTATTGTCATCTTTTTTTGTTCCTTCCTCCCTCCTTTCCCTCCTTCCTATCAATGATTTAGCAAGTACGATTTCATAGGGGGAGGAAGGAAACACCTTACTTACATTTCCAATGTAATGTAATTCGAAATGCCCTCACTTATATTTCCAAACGTAAGAATCATCATTCCTTACCCCCTCACCATCTTTGCAACCCCCTTCATCCCAGCTGCACTGGATATTTTGTCATTCTTTGGGCTTCCCTGGTAGCTCAGCTGGTAAAGAATTCGCCTGCGATGCCCGTGACCCCAAATTAGTAAACACTGACTACACAACCATTAGTTTAATCAGGGGAAACTCTAAATTGTGAAGGACTATGGAACAAAGGAGCATTTTTGTTTTGTTATTATTATTATTTTACCTAGAGAGAAGTTTGATCTAGATTCTTGGATCTGGATTCAGGGCAGGAAATGGATGGCAAAGAAACTATCATGGTGGCACAGTAGCCTGAGGTTTTGGACTCTGTGTGCTCATCGAAGTGTAAGAAGGTGATATAGGCATTTCTTATGGCAGGAATCACCATCTGCAGAAATAGGTTTTCCTGATAAGTAGTCTCCTCACAGCTCCCTTCAGGTCCTTGTTCCTTAGACTATAGATGAAGGGGTTCATCATGGGAGTCACCACTGTATACATGACGGCAGCCACCTTATCCCTTTCTGCTGAGTAGGCAGAAGAGGGAAGAAAGTAGACCCCACTGATAGATCCATAGAAGAGGGACACAGCTAAGAAATGGGAGCCACAAGTGGAGAATGTTTTCCACTTCCCCTTGGCTGAAGGAATCCTAAGTACAGTGCAACCAATAAGGAAATAGGAGACACAAATGAAGGTGAATGGAATGAAGATAACTGCTCCCCCAATTACTAGGATTGTCAAGTCATTGATCTGGGTGTCTGAACAAGCCAGCCTTAAAATGGGTTCCAGGTCACAGAAGAAGTGTGGAATTTCTCTCTGATCACAGAAATTCAAGAGGCCCAGCAGACCAATATGAAGTACTGAAAGAAGATTACAGACAACCCATGGAGTCACTACCAACAGGGCACAACGCTTCAGACTCAGTAACGCAGCATAGTGTAATGGGTAACAGATGGCAACGTACCGGTCATATGCCATGGCTGCCAAGAGGAAATTGTCCAAGTCCACCAGCAACATAAAAAAGTACATTTGTGTGAGGCATCCTGCAAAGGAGATGACTGGGCTCTGGCTTTGGATGTCTGCCAACATTTTGGGGACTGTAGTAGATGTGAAGCAGATGTCGGTGAAGGATAAACTGGCAAGGAAGAAGTACATGGGGCTGTGGAGGTGAGCATCATTGACGATAGCCAGGATGATAAGTAAATTTCCCACCATGGTAACCAGATACATGCACAAAAACAGCACAAAGATGTGCTGCTGCTGTTCAGACACCGCTGTGAGTCCCAGGAGGAAAAATGCAGAGATAGTTTGGTTTCCTTGGAGCATGATTCTTCTGTGTCTAAAAAGGGAAAAAAATGTGACTTTATTGTAAAATGGTAACATGACACAAAAGCTAGTCAGAGGACATTGTAGCATATTATAAAAGTGAATCAAGCCTTGGAACTTATTTTGTAAATCTTATTTTCTGCTTACTAAATACGAGCTCCACAGGGCATGAATTTTATCTACTATGTTCAGTGCTGTACACCAGTGCTAAAGATAGTGCCCAGAACATAGTAGGTGTTCATTAAATATTGGTTGCATTTATACACGAACGAGTGAATACATTGAAAAATAAATATTCTGCACGTATGACGCACTATCTTCATGACTGTTTTCTGTGCTTGTCTAAGCCTATTTCATCAATTTTAAAATGTGGAGAAGATCCACTTTATATTTTAAAATGTGGAGAATATCCACTTTATAGGATTTTTGTGAGGATGGTAAGGACACATGTAAAATGCCTGTATCTGTATTTTATCTATTGCCTCAGAAATAGTAGCTGCTATCATTCACTAATTTGGAAAAATCACAGACTTTAAAGGCAAAAAGAAACCTTTAGAGAACATACAGCTGAACCTCTGTCTTTGGGCAGTTAAGTATTCAATATGCATACGATGATTTAGCTGATTGTGTTTCACTGTTCCAGAGACAAAGATGCCACACTCAACTTACAACACCTGATCCAAAATTTTATCCTTTTCCTAATTAGCTCTTCCTCCAATCTTTCTGAAAACTTCCCAGTTTTTACATCTCAACAAGGAGAAAATAGTCAGTACCATAAATGCTGCTGAAGTCCTGTAGGGATGTCCACTGAATTAAGCAATGCAATGGGAAGTGTTCATAACATGACCATTTATGGTGGAGCTACTTGGGTGAAAGCCACAATGAAGAAAATTTAGGGGTAACACTTTAACAACAAGTGTTTATTGAGGGCTTACAATGTTGCAGTTGCATTCAAGTGCTAAGTGCTTTACATCAATTATTTTAGTAAATATTCACCACAACTCGGTGAGCTAAGTAGGTCTATTAAGAATATGTTCCATTTGCAGATGAAGAAATCAAGAATTACATAATTTGATAAGAGTGATGCATAGCTAGTGTATATTCTGAGCCCAGTCTGACTTCAGAGACTTCTGATGAACTGTTAATACTATGGTATATAACTACTATACTGCTTATGGCTTCGTGTTTGTGAAGAGCCTCACCTATGTTTTAGGCAAAGAAGAGCTTGCTCAGCCAAAGTCAAAAAGCTAGTAGATGGTGGAGCTTGACTTTGAATCTTGATGCCAAAATGTTTTTGCCATCTCTGTATAAGTCCAAATGAGAGCAGATGGGCTTACAAACGGGAAGCTTTGTCTTTGCTTATTCCAATTTGCACCTTATCTATGCTGCTGTGAGATCCATGTTATTAATACACACTTGTTACTTATTCAAAAATCTATGTGTCTTCATACCACCTTTCCAGTCTAACACAACTGGATTGCCATTGTATTAATTCACCTACTTCTGTTGCTTTGCTGTTTAGCTTTGTGCACTCTGAAAAAAGAGGTTAGCAGAACTAATGAATAGTTGAAGCAAAATTGCAGGAGAAATGTTGCACTTACTTAACAACACAATTTTCCCCAAGTACTGTAGCAGTTCTCATTTGCATACTAACAAATAAATGTGCTAATTGTAAATCCCGGGCAGGATCAGTTCTTGTGGGACCTCTGCTAGGCAACATTTAGCCATTTCATATGTACAGAATGTACTGAAAATAATAAACTGACATATTATTATAGATTCTTCACTGATGCAGACTATATTAGTAAAATTTGACAGTCCATGTTTCTGATTTGATCTTCAAATACCATATCAGTTAGTTCAATTTAACTGCTTGTACTCATCTACTCTCCCCAAGCTGGCACCATCTTTTACAACCAAACACGAGTATATTCAGCTTTTCAACCCTTGTGTGTTCAAGTCACTGATTTGGTACAATACTTTTGTAGTGACCTTGAGGAACAAGTGTTTGCATATTTGAGCTGAGAGTCCCTCTCCTATGGAACTTACCTACATGTTTTGTGGCTGTTTCCAAAGCTTTTCAGAAGGAAATAATTCCACTTCCTCAACTTAAAAAAAAATGGTGATTTTCCCAGCCATAGATGCGAACATTTTCCCTTCCTAAAAACAGAAAAAGGCAGAGGAGAGGGCTGAAATAGAACCGAAAACCTCAACCGGTGGTGTTGTCCCTGCTCTTGGATTTAGAAAAAGATCACCCTAGGGCTCAGGACACAATCCTCTAGGCTACTCATTAGAAACTACTCTCAATTCCATCCTCTATGGACCAAGACCTCCCTACTGGGATATACTGATATTCACTGATTTCTCATACATTTTATTATAAATATAAATAATTATTATACAAGAATAATGTATATTAATTATATGCATAGTATAATGTATACATATAAATTATATATATAAGTCATATATATATATATATATATGAATAGAAAGCAAGCCTATGTCCCTGTTGTATTTTCACTCTAGTTAGAAAACAAAAATACCAACTTTTGAAGGAAAATTTCACCTTCCTTTCTACCTAATAGTTATCTTTTGTATCTCCATATAATCCAATAATAAGCTGACTCGGGTAATATTTGGAGAGCTTTAGTAATGAAAGCAACTCTGCAGAGTACTTATTATTTGCCAGGCATTATTCTAAACCCTTCATGTATATTAACTCAGTTGATTCATTTTCACAATAAAATTTGAGGTAGGTAAAAATATCATCCCCTTTTCACAGAGGAGGAAACTGAAACCCAAAAGGTTAAATGATTTGCCCAAGGTCAGACAACTGTTTGATGGCAGAGCCAAGGTTCTTACCAGAAACTCTTGCTCTTGATACCATTTTCTTAATTGCTGCATTCAATTATCACTTATTAATCATGGGGGATCTTTGGAAGGGGGAAAGGCATTCTGAGAATTTGACTAAAAGTATCTTTGGAAATATCACTCCTATCATTCTCCCTACCCTAAATCCCAGCAAATGTCCTCACTTCCTGTTTAACTCTACATCCAAACCAAGAATTTGTGAACGTTTCACTACCCTCTTTTTTCTTAATGTTATTATGGAAGGACATCCTTCCTCTTATTGAAGGCCAATCCCTTCACCTATATTCTGGATTCCTTCCCCTATTGCCTTACCAAGGGACTTATGTTATCAGTTAATTTCTTTCTTATATCTTCAACCAACCCTTCTCTATTGGATTTTTCTTTTGGCTTTAAAACGTGTTATAATTGTTCCTACATTCAAAACAAAACAAAACAAAAAAACAGACAAGCAAATCTTCCAGGATTCCTTAGCCTCCTCAGTTACTAAACAATCTTACATCTACCATCAAACACAAATTTCTTGAACTGTCTACCTTTCTGTCTCAATTTCTTCACCTCAACCCACTCCAATCTGTCTTCTGCCCCACACAACTCCACTAAAATAGCTCTTGATAAGGTCACAGTGACACCTGTGTTGCTAAATCCACCCTTCTTGGCAACTCAACAGCACTCACCTCAGATGATAGTCCTCTTTCTTTATATTGCTGTTCTGTTGTTTTTAATTGCTAAGTTTTGTCTGACTCTTTTGTGACCCCATGGACTGTAGCCTGCGAGGCTCCTCTGTCCATGGGATTTCCCAGGCAAGAATACTGAAGTGGGTTGCCATTTCCTTCTCCAGGGGATCTTCCCAACCCAGGGATAGAACCCTGGTCTCCTGCACTGGCAGGCAGATTCTTTACTGCTGTGTGTGTGTATATATACATATATGTATGTATATACATATGTATAGGTATATACATATATATATATATATGTATATATATTCCAGTAGCCATATATGGATGTGAGAGTTGGACTAAAAAAAGCTGAGTGCTGAAGAATTGATGCTTTTAAACTGTGGTGTTGGAGAAAGCTCTTGAGTGTCTCTTGGACTACAAGGAGATTCTAAAGGAAATTAGTCCTGAATATTCATTGGAAGGAATGATGCTGAAGCTGAAACTCCAATACTTTGGCCACCTGATACAAAGAACTGACTCATATGAAAAGACCCTGATGCTGGGAAAGATTGAAGGTGGGAGGAGAAGATGACAGAGGATGTGATGGTTGGATGGCATCACCAAACTCACTCGATAGACATGAGTTAGAGTAAGCTCCGGGAGTTGGTGATGGACAGGGAAGCCTGGCGTGCTGCAGTCCATGGGGTCTCAAAGAGTCAGACACGACTGAACAACTGAACTGAGCTGATAGCTGACTTACAATGTTGTTTTAGTTTCAGGTGTACAGTGCAGAGATTCAGGCATATATATATGTATATATCTATATCTATATATTGCTCTTTAGATTCTTTTCCTTTATTGGTTATTACAAAATATTGAGTACAGTTCTCTGTGCTATACAGTAGGTCCTCTTTCTTGATGTACCTTCTTTTGTTGGATGTTGAGAACCCTGAATCCCTTGGTTTTCCTTCTATCTCCTTAACCACTCTTCCTCCATCTCCTTTCATGGCTCTCCCATATAACCTTTAAATGTTGTGCTGTGATGTCACAGAATTTTTTTATTTGCTCACTCTATTCTATCCCTAGAATAAAATTATCCACTTTCATTACTTCAGTTAAATCTTTATGTTGATGATTCTGTTTCTTTTCTTTAATTAGCTCTCTCTCTCTGAGCCCTGGAATCATATGCCTAACTGTTTGTTATAAACACTTCTATATCTCATAAGCACCTCAAATTCATTATTTTCAAATCCATACTCATTGCCTACCCACACCACTGCTGAAACCAATTTCGGCCCTGTTCCATTATTTCTTACCTCAGTAAAATGTTACATCATTGATTTTTGTCATTTTTTTTAAAACTTCCATCTTTATTTCTTAAGATCTCATTATTTAAACCTTGTAGATTCCCCATCTTAAATATCTCTCAAATGTATTTCTGGAGAGTCTGGAGAGTTTCTGGAGAGTCCCAAAGTCCTTCTTGCCTTATTGTTTTTTCATATGTTTATATTTTCTTTCTGGAAGGAAATACCCTCTATATTTGGCTAACATGTTTTTACTTCAGGTCTCAAAATTTTTTTTTGGCTCCACTGAGAGGCATGCAGGATCTTAGTTTCCTGAACAGGGATCAAACCCAAGCCCCTTGCAATGGAAGCAGAGTCTCAACCACTGAACCACCAGGGAAGCCCTTTCAAGTCTCAGTTTAAATTCTCCTTCTGAAGGTATACCTCCTCTGATCTCTCAAACCTATGTCAAGTCCTTGCAGTGACATCCTATAGCCACCTATATATCTCCCATAAACAGTACTTTGAGTACTTATTTTTCCTGTTATTCTATAAATTCTGTAAGTACAGGAATATGTCTATCTGCTGCTGCATTCTCAATGCTTAGCAAAGTGCATGACAAATTGTTCATGCTCAATAATTTGTGAATGATTGAATTAATTGTGAAAGTCTCTCCACCATGTTTGACTCTTTGCAACCCCATGGACTATATAGTCAATGGAATTCTCCAGGCCAGAATACTGGAGTAGGTAGCCTATCCCTTCTCCAGCAGATCTTCCTGACCCAGTAATTGAACCAGGGTCTCCTGCGTTGCAGGCGGATTTTCTACCAACTGAGCTATAAGGGAAGTAGAAGAATAGAAATTATTTCTGGAACATTTAATTTGGGGTGGGAGTAGAGATCAAAGAGCGCTTCCCAGGTGATGCTAGTGGTAAAGAACCCACCTGCCAATGCAGGAGACATAAGATACCTGGGTTCAATCCCTGGGTTGGGAAGGTCCCCTGGAGGAGGGCATGGCAATCCACTCCAGTATTCTTGCCTGGAGAATCCCATGGACAGAGGAGCCTAGCGGGTGACAATCCATGGGGTCGCAGAGAGTCGGACACGACTGAAGTGACTCAGCATGTACATAGAGTTAGTGGAAGACTTTAAAGAGAAAATAGGTTTAAAAATATGTGTTGCATAATGAAATGAAGGATGAGATTGAGGCATTCTAGCAATTTGAAACATAATTTTTAGATATAGGTGGGGAAATGTGAGTCCTCAAAGTACGAGACAGGTGCAGTTAACTTAGAGTTGCCCAGTGTGGGCTGTGAGCAAGGGAGAAAGGGGTAGAAGGTGAGATTAGAAAGTAATAGGTTGAGTATGGTTGTGAAGGTTTTGTGTATAACATGTATTAACGATGCTTGGCACCATCTAAGAGAAATAGCAAGAGTCATTTTGTGCCGTGGGAAATTCAGAGATCAGAGCTGACTGACAGGTATTGGGGAAGAACTAACATCAGAAATACAAAGCAAAATAGCTATAATTCCTCCTTTCCTTTGTGGCTTTACTTCTCTGTTTGGAGGCTCCCTGGAAATCTGACTCCCTATTTCTAGTGACCAGAGGGCATGTATCGGGCTTGCATAACTTTCCAAGTCACTGGAGAAAGGGCAGAATTAGTTATAAAGACTGAGGAATGAGGAGTCGTGTCACTCTATAGTAAACATATCAGCACAATTCCTTGGGCCCGTAGAAAAACAGTGTCTCTTCATACCTCTTTTGTGCACCTTTTTCAATTTGGTAAATCACATCACAAAGGTCATTGGATTGTCCATTTTTCCAGGAGACTTGGACTTTCCTAGAGGATATTTCTAAATCTTCAGGCAATTGGTATGCAGCATTGTAATGTCTGATTCTTTTAAGGGACATATTTGGAAACAGAGAACAGCGACACTGACCTTTTCTCTGAGAAGCTGCCTTTGCAAACGTCATAGCAAATGCGTTTAGGAATTGCTCATTTGTGGGGGCTGTTCAGTGGCTGGGGAAGGAAGGTGTCTTGGGAATTGACAATAGCAGCAAAACAGTACAGAAAAGAGCAGGGATGTTCAGATATGATGAATGGAGTCATTTTAGTTTTGAAAAGATTGATGCTTCCTCCTTTGGAGGATGGATCCATATACCCTTAAATTCTTAATTGAGTGTATGTTTGTTTGTTTGATACAGAGGATCATAAACATGGCCAGGGTTTCAGTTGCACTTATATTCTCAACTACCTGAGTGACCTTTGGAAAACCCTTTCTCTGGGTATTAGTTTTATTCTGTGTAAAATGAGTGAGTTAGACTAAATTATCTCTATGCTCCCTTCCCACTCTGACATTTGACAATTCTATGATTTATAATTGGGTACACTTATGCATGTTGTGGTGGAGATGTGATCTTACATGACTCGAAGGTGGATAGTAGAAATAGTACAATTTCTTTTCATCTAACACAGTGGGTTTGGTGGATGTGTTTTGATGTATAATTCATGAAGTTTTTCAATTTTTAGCTTAGGGAGAGTTCGTGACAATAAAATTACATTCTGCTTAATCGGTTCACCTATGTTGTGTGTGTGGGTAGGGGGCTTATTATAGAAGACTGTGTTAGCGAAGAGAGGTCATCTGGAGGTGGTAATAAAGGTAAGCTCTTGTTTGTGATGAACAGACAGGAGAGAGGGGAGTAAAAGATTAAACATAGCTTTAAATAATCTGTTTAATAGAAGTTTTTTAAAAACACTAGGAAGCTTGTCAACTAAATTGGAGCCAATCTTTATTTAAACCCTAAATGGAAACCTCTTCAAGGTGGATAAACAGACTATCCATTCATTGGTTGCTTCACTAATGGGATAAAGAGGCAGTGTTAGAGCTCTTCTTGAGGATTAGAGAAGAGGAAATGAAGTGAGAGAAGCATCCCATAGGTCTCCTCTCTTCTCTAACTCTCATTCAATTGGGAAGGGGGTGCAAGGATCCAGGATTCACTCTCCTTCTTACCTGTTTCTCTTTTTCTTCCATAAACATCCTTAACAGGAAAAAAAAACAAAAACAAAAATCACTGAGAGGAGTGAGAAAGCTGAGAGATCAAGGGTTAGATTAACTATACCATCCCTGTTCCATCCAATTACCAATTTATGAAGGTTTTGTTGGCAGCTACATAAGGAGACATTGGGACATAGGGGGAGCATTGAAGGAAGACCAGTAGGGAGAGATTTGGGCATCAAAGTTAAATCATTTAGTTCCTATTATTGTAGAGAATCATAGCAGATGGTGTCACACTTTACTATTCAGCTTGCTTTATTTGATGCATGAGCCATAGTTTGCCAACCCTTAGATTTTATGCTTCCCCATAATGTTAGTTTATTGTGTGAGTGAAAAGAAATGCAGGGAAGTAAAATGTAGAATAGATAAAGCACAGGTAATCAAGATCATACTCAAAAGCAGCTATACAGAACACATAAATTGTTTCAGGAGAACACATACATGTACAGTGACAACTCTGCCTCCCAAAGTAGTCTTTCAAAGCAACAACTAAACAAGGCCAAACAATAGAATGTAAAGTAGAGGATCTGAGCAGGCCGAGTTAGGTGGGTTTTAGAAGGGACTTCCTGGAGAACAGAAGTTGAGGGGAAGTAACCATTCCTATACGCAGAATTGTTTCATAATCAGGTCACTGGGACACCTTTCTAGTCAATGCTTCAATCTCAGTAGTAATCTTGACATTTTCAACCATGGTATGGTATTATTGGTCTATGTTAGGTAATATTTGTTATCATGTGGGTATTAAGGAGCCCACTGTCCTTGAAGACAGCTGGCAAGGGAACAAGGTACTTGCAAGCTTCTAATTGGCTTGGGAAAGGATAAAATTTGCCACCTGAAGTGCCAAGGGAACAAGTACACAGTGTACTTCTTCCCTAATGAGATTCAAGATTGGTGGAGAATGAGGATCTTCCTAATTTTCAGTTATTTGGATGGTGTGTCCAGAAAGGCAGAATTCAACAGTGAAGTGCAGAGTAAGGGGCACAGTGACTCAGGGTTTAGCAGCCCTTAAATCTCCATTGCCTTCTTCTAGAACCAACCTGAGACATGGGTCTCTTGGGACAATAGCCATGTCTTCAAAGGAAAAAGCCTTTTGCTGGGATACAAGACCTTTGGTCCCAGTCTGGCTTGAAACCTTATTTTCAGTGTAAATTTGAACACATTATTTCCCTAATATGCATATCGGATTTATGATCTGTTAAACACAAAGGAATTCCTTTCCTGGCTGTGTAACTTGATCCCATCAGATAACTTAGTTTCTAAATTTTTAATTGGAGGATAATTGCTTTACAATGTTGTGTTGGTTTCTGCCATACAAAAATGTGAATCAGTCATAATTATATATGTCCCCTCCCTCTTGAGCCTCCCCACATCCCACCCCTCTAGGTCAACACAGAGCATCAGGCTGGGCTCCCTGTGCTATACAGAAGCTTCCCACTAGCTATTCTATTTTACACATGATGGTGTATATATGTCGGTGCGACTTTCTCCATTCATCTCACCCTCTCCTTCCCCTCTGTGTTCACAAGTCCATTCTCTACATCTGTATTTATAGTCATACCCTGCAAATGGGTTAATCAGTACCATTTCTCTAGATCCCATATATATGCATTAATATACAATATTTGTTTTTCTCTTTCTGACTTCATCCTGTGTGACAGGCTCTAGGTTCATCCACCTCAAGATAACTTTAGAATATAACAATCTTTATATCTACCACATGATGGTTTGGAAGAGTAGTAGATGGAGAGGGGACTGCAGGGAGTTGGATAATTGGAAAAGTAGAAGTGCTTTAGTGAGCTCCACCAATAGATAAATCTTGAGAGGAATGCAATTGCAGACTCTTTTCATTCAATTGTGTCACCTAGCAGAGCTGCTTTATACTTTGCCTCTCTTCTCTGTCAGTTTCTTTACTGCTATGGATTGAATTGTGTGCTCCTCCTAAATCCATATGCTGAAGCACTAGCCCCCAGTGTGATGGTATTTGGAGATGGGATCTTTTGAAGATAATTAAGTTTAGATGAGATCGTGAGGATAAGGACCTCATGATGGGATTAGGAAGAAAAGTTATGCATATCAAAAAGCAGAGACATCACTTTGCCAACAAAGTTCTGTCTAGTCAAAGCTATGGTTTTTCCAGTAGTCATGTATGGATGTGAGAGTTGGACCATATAAAGAAGGCTAAGTGCTGAAGAATTGATGCTTGTGAACTGTGGTGTTGGAGAAGACTCTTGAGAGTCCCTTGGACAGCAAGGAGATCAAACCAGTCAATCCTAAAGGAAATAAACCCTGAATATTCATTGGAAGTACTGATTCTGAAGCTGAAGTGCCATTACTTTGGCCACCTGATGCGAAGAACCAACTCATTGGAAAAGAGCCCAATGCTGGGAAAGATTGAGGGAAGTAGAAGAAGAGGGTGGCAGAGAATAACATGGTTGGATGGCATTACCGACTCTACGGACATGAGTTTGAGCAAACTCCATGAGATACTGAAGGACAGAGGAGCCTGGCATGGTGCAGTTCATGGGGTTGCAAAGAGTCAGACATGACTGAGTGACTGAACAACAATGAAAAGGGCCGTCAAAGGGCTCTCTCTCTCTCTGTGCCATGTGAGGACACAGTAATATGGTGCTTGTTTGCAAGCTGGGAAGAGAGCTCTCACAATAAATTGACTATGGTGGCACCCTGACCTGGAAATTCCAGCCTCCAGAACTGTGGGAAAATTAATTTCTGCTGTTTAAGCCACCAGTGGTATTTTGTTATTGCAGCCTGAGCAGACTAAGACAGTTACCCTCTCCTAAACTGGTCTTGCCATGTGACATGTAAAAAAGGAAATCTAACACCACCAACTTGAGTTTATGTTCTTGAGAACGTGTTAGAACCTGACTCTTCGGGGGTCTCTTTTTGGGGGACAATACAAATTATTTGATTGTTATAGTGAGAAACTGGGCTTGATTACCCTTTTTTGTATCAAAATAATCCCCCCTGCCTTGTACATACAGATTCCATTTTACACAATTTGTGTATTTCTTCTTTACTAGGGTGTCTCTTTTCCATGTTTGCTACCCCTTAATCATGGGAACAAAGAAGCTAGAGGACATTATAGCAGAGTTCAGAACTATTGGCTTCTCTTTAGGTATGACACTGATGAGCCTGTTTACCATTTTTTCCTCAACCATGGGATATTTTTTGGATTATCAAATATATGGTCATTATGTCACCTTGTATTTCCACAACTTTACTCTGTTACTTGTTGAGTTCTATGAACTCTTCATGGTTAATCCATTAATAAATTAATTCAGGCAATATTTACTGAGCACCTATGAACATGCAGAGTTCTGTTCTAGATACTGCGGTAGTTATGAATAAGAAAGGCAAATTCATTTTTGCCCATATAGTGCTTGTATACTAGTGGCAGAATACAGATAATGAATGTATATAGAGAGATGAATTTAAAAACATACTTTTAGTAGTGTACTCATTTTCACTATATTGATTCTTCTGATCCATGAACACGGTATATTTCTCCATCTATTTGTGTCCTCTTTGATTTCTTTCACCAGTGTTTTATAGTTTTCTAAATATAGGTCTTTAGTTTCTTTAGGTAGAAGTGTTTTATTCTTTTCGTTGCAATGGTGAATGGAATTGTTTCCTTAATTTCTCTTTCTGTTTTCTCATTGTTAGTGTATAGGAATGCAAGGGATTTCTGTGTGTTAATTTTATATCCTGCAACTTTACTATATTCATTGATTAGCTCTAGTAATTTTCTGGTGGAGTCTTTAGGGTTTTCTATGTAGAAGGTCATGTCATCTGCGAACAGTGAGAGTTTTACTTCTTCTTTTCCAATCTGGATTCCTTTTATTTCTTTTTCTGCTCTGATTGCTGTGGCCAAAACTTCCAAAACTATATTGAATAGTAGAGGTGAGAGTGTATTAAAGATCTAAACGTAAGACCAGAAACTATAAAACTCCTAGAGGAAAACATAGGCAAAACACTCTCCGAAATAAACCACAGCAAGATCCTCTATGATCCACCTCCTAGAATGTTGGAAATAAAAGCAAAAATAAAAAAAACGGGACCTAATTAAAATTAAAAGCTTCTGCACAACAAAGGAAACTATAAGCAAGGTGAAAAGACAGCCTTCAGAATGGGAGAAAATAATAGCAAATGAAGCAACGGACAAATAATTAACCTCAAAAATATGCAAGCAACTCCTGCAGCTCAATTCCAGAAAAATAAAAGATCCAGTCAAAAAGTGGGCCAAAGAACTAAACAGACATTTCTCCAAAGAAGACATACACATGGCTCACAAACACATGAAAAGATGCTCAACATCACTCATTATCAAAGAAATGCAAATCAAAACCACAATGAGGTACCATTTCATGCCAGTCAGAATGGCTGCTATCCAAAATCTACAAGCAATAAATGCTGGAGAGGGTGTGGAGAAAAGGGAACCCTCTTACACTGTTGGTGGGAATGCAAACTAGTACAGCCACTATGGAGAACAGTATGGAGATTCCTTAAAAAACTGGAAATAGAACAGCCATATGACCCAGTAATCCTGCTGCTGGGCATACACACTGAGGAAACCAGAAAGGAAAGAGACACGTGTACCCCAATGTTCGTCGCAGCACTGTTTATAATAGCCAGGACATGGAAGCAACCTAGATGTCCATCAGCAGAAGAATGGATAAGAAAGCTGTGGTATATATACACAATGGAATATTACTCAGCCATTAAAAAGAATACATTTGAATCAGTTCTAATGAGGTGGATGAAACTGGAGCCTATTATACAGAGTGAAGCAAGCCAGAAAGAAAAACACCAATACAGTATACTAACACATATATGTGGAATTTAGAAAGATGGTAATGATAACCCTGTATGTGAGACAGCAAAAGAGACACAGATATATTGAACAGTCTTTTGGACTTGGTGGGAGAGGGCGAGGGTGGGATGATATGGGAGAAGGACATTGAAACATGTATAATATCATATGTGAAACGAATCAGCAGTCCAAGATCAATGCATGGTACAGGGTGCTCGGGGCTGGTGCACTAGGATGACCCAGAGGGATGGTATAGGGAGGGAGGTGGGATGGGGAACACATGTACACCCATGGCAGATTCAAGTCAATGTATGGCAAAATCAATATAATATTGTAAAGTAAGATAAATCAACAGAAAAAAATTTTTAAAGGAAAAATAAAATAAAAACATACTTTTAGCTAATAATAACTAGAATAAATACTAAAATATAATAGTATAGAGAATTGTTGGGTCAGTGACTGCTTTAGGTAAGTTGATCAGGGAATTTTTCTGTGAGTAAGTGACAAATGAGCTGAGATATAAGTAATGAGATATGAGAAAGAGCTGAAGAATTGCAGATAGAGACTAGTGCAAAAGACTTAAGCTGGAAATGTACAGGTCATGTACATAGAATGTAAATTAAATCAAATGTGTCTGGAAGTAATGAGAGAGACAGATAGATGATGATGTCAAAAGGCATGCTAAGGCCATATAATGACAGGGAGGGGGTGATCCAGAATGCTATGGTAAAGTGTTTGGACTTAATTTCGGAAGCAGTGGAAAACCATGAATAGAATTTAGAACAGAGGGAAAGGGGTCTGGTTTACACTTCGCAGAGATGATTCTGGCTGCTATCTGAATGATGAGCTACAGGGGCAGAATAAAGATTGAGAGTAAAGACTGGTAGCCTACAGTAGTAGGCTACCATAGTACTCTAAGAGAAGTACAAGTGGATTGGGCTAAGAAGGTAAAGAGAAGTCTTTGGATACTGTATGTTCTTTTAGAATAGAGCAGGCAAAGTTTGATAGATTAGATATAGGGGTTATATGCCATGCCATGACTATGGTCATCTCAATAGCTCGTATTCATTTTTGCCTTCCTACTCAACTTCTGCCATTAAAATATAATCTTCTCTTGATTTCCAGTATTCTTATATTTCAATATGACATGCCTTAGTGTGAGTCTACTTGCATTGGTATTGTTAGTTACTCAACTGACCCTTTTAGTCTGGAAACTATTTCTTCAGTTCTGGGAATTTTACTTAAATGATTTATTTGATAATTTCCTCTCCTCCATTTTCACTGTTCTCTTTTAGGAAAACTTATTTTTCTTATTAAACCTATTCCAAACCTCCTGGTTTGATTTTCTAAATAAATTTTTTTTTAATTTTCTATCTCGTTGTTTCTTTGGTCTAGTTTATTTGAGAATTTCTCAACTTCTACTGAGGTTTTTATTTCTGCTGTCATTTAAAATATCCAAGAACTCTTTTATTTAATGCCCATTAAAAAATAATATACTATTCCTGTTTGATGATTATAATATCTTCTTTTATATTTTTGATGATCTTAGAAGATTATTAAGTTCTCATCTTTCTGAAATGTTTCCTCTAAGTTCATTTTTTCCCCTCATTTGTTTTCATCTCTTTCTTTCATATGTCTTGGGATCCTTGGATGTTTGGTTATATTTGAATGGGGGATGACAAGGATGATAAAAAGTTTTGTTATGGTGGGCACTACTATCGGATGATTTGGCTGGATCCTTTACTTTGGTGAACCCCTAATTATTTTCAGATAATTTCCTGTAAGTCTGGTCAAATTGTCTCAGAAAGTAATCTTCTAATCTTCTACTTGGGGGATACAAGGTAAGTTTGGCTGTAAGTTTCTGGGAACCAAGTAGAAGAGAACTAGGGGTCTCAACATGCAGTATATAGCTAGACTTTCACCTAATCTTACACTCAGCCCTGAGACACATAGAACTCCTATTTAAATTCTCATAGAATAAATCTCTAGTCTTCTGTGAGAGGAAAGTATATAGGGGAGTTACCTGGCTGCAAAGAATAAGGAACAGGATTTGGAGGCCTAATTGCTTCGCGAATCACCTTTGCACTATTCCCACTTTTGCCCTCACTTACAGAAGTACTGGATGCTGACTTGACGCTGCTAGCTTCTGAGCCTTTTGGAAGTTCATTGGTAGGAATTGTATTGTTCATTTTCTCACTGCTGGTTTAGGATTCAGGTTTCTTGGGTCTGCTAAGCAGTTGACATTTTCTCTTTAACTTTCCATTTCCTAAAATGCTGCTGTTTTCATCCTCTTTCTTGTTCTTTTTTTCTCATGGGCTTATGGCTCTAAAATAGCTCTTTTATGTCATTTGTAGATAAATATGAATGTCTGATCCACTGCATTTAACTGGGAACCCTTTTTCATCATAGCATTTAGCACGTTTATAGTAGCATTTTTTTCATATTATATATTTATTACTTGCTTATTATATGTCTCTATCTACAAGTGTGCATGTTTCACAAAAATTGAGATATTGTCTTATTCACTATGCATTTCTAGTGCCTAGGCCATAATACATGCTCAGTAAATATTTGTTGAATAAACTAATTTGGCACATTTTATTATTTGGAAAAAATTATATTTGTAGTCTTCACATCTGATAGTATTTGCAGGAAAAAGTAAAAATACTTATACAGCAAATTTCTGTTGTTCAGTCACTAAGTCATGTGTGACTCTGTGACCCCATGGACTATAGCACACCAGGCTTCCCTGTCCTTCACTATCTCCCAGAGTTTGCTCAAATTCATGTCCACTGAGTTGATAATGCCATCCAACCATCTCATCCTCTGTCTCCCCATTCTCCTCCTGCTCTCAATCTTTCCCAGCACCAGAGTCTTTTCCAATGAGTTGGCTCTTCCCATCAGGTGACCAAAGTATTGGAGCTTCAGCTTCAGCATCAGTCCTTCCATGAATATTCAGGGTTGATTTCCTTTAGGATTGACTGGTTTGATCTCCTTGCTGTATAAGGAACTCTCATATAGCAAATTAGTCAAATAAAAATGATATTATCAGTTACTCAAGGAAAAGAGGTATTTAACAATATGTGTAATAATGGTACATAAACTTTCCCTTTTTCCATACATATTCCAATTTTAATTTTAAAAGATCAACTGGCTGTGCATAATAAATTTATTTTACAGAAGTAAGAAAAGCCAAATGGAGATCAGTTAGCAGATTTTTGCAGTATTCCAGGTAAGAAAAAATTGTCACCTAGTAAGGGACCCTTATGGCAGAAAGCGAAGAGGAACTAAAAAGCCTCTTGATGAAAGTGAAAGAGGAGAGTGAAAAAGCTGGCTTAAAGTTCAACATTCAGAAAACGAAGATCATGGCGTCTGGTCCCACCACTTCATGGGAAATAGATGGGAAAACAGTGGAAACAGTGTCAGACTTTATTTTTTTGGGCTCCAAAATCACTGCAGATGGTGACTGCAGCCATGAAATTAAAAGACGTTTACTCCTTGGAAGGAAAGTTATGACTAACCTAGATAGCATATTCAAAAGCAGAGACATTACTTTGCCAACAAAGGTCCATTTAGTCAAGGCTATGGTTTTTTCCAGTGGTCATGTATGGATGTGAGAGTTGGACTGTGAAGAAAGCTGAGCACCGAAGAATTGATGCTTTTCAACTGTGGTGTTGGAGAAGACTCTTGAGAGTCCCTTGGACTGCAAGGAGATCCAACCAGTCCATTTTGAAGGAGATCAGTCCTGGGATTTCTTTGGAAGGAATGATGCTAAAGCTGAAACTCCAGTACTTGGCCACCTCATGTGAAGAGTTGACTCATTGGAAAAGACTCTGATGCTAGGAGGGGTTGGGGGCAGGAGGAGAAGGGGACGACAGAGGCTGAGATGGCTGGATGGCATCACTGACTCGATGGACATGAGTCTTAGTGAACTCCGGGAGTTGGTGATGGACAGGGAGGCCTGGCGTGCTGCGATTCACGGGCTCGCAAAGAGTCAGACACGACTGAGAGACTGAACTGAACTGAACTGAAGGAATTAGAAATTGAACAGAAGGTGGAAGAATTTAGAAAATAGAGTTAGAAGAACTTGGTTACCTTTGGATGAGGGAGAAGTAGATAAAAAATGAGGCATTAATGTGTTAAGTGTGAATCCTAGGTTTCTGGCTAGATGGACTGTGGCACCCTTCACTCAGATGGTCAGACTAACTGAAAGAGGACAAGAGTAGATATGGGGACGCAAGCATTGACATTAATTTGACCTGCTTCTTTTGCTGTCCAAGTGTTTTTCATTTGATTCTTTTGCCCCAAACTTAAAAAAAAGTTTTAGTCTGAATTACTCAGATTTTATTTTCTTGGACTCCAAAATCACTGAAGATGGTGCCTGCAGCCATGAAATTAAATGACACTTGCTCCTCGGAAGAAAAGCTATGATAAACCTAAACAGCATGTTAAAAAGCAGAGACATTACTTTTCTGACAAAGGTCTGTCTAATCAAAGCTATGGCTTTTCTATTAGTCATGTATGGATGTAAGAGTTGGACTATAAAGAAAGGTGAGCGTCGAAGAATTGATGCTTTTGAACTGTGGTGTTGGAGAAGACCCTTGAGAGTCCCTTGGACTGCAAGGAGATCCAACCAGTCAGTCCTAAAGGAAATCAGTCCTGAATATTCATTGGATATATGCTCAAGCTGAAGCTTCAATACTTTGGCCACCTGATGTGAAGGACTGACTCATTTGAAAAGACCCTGATGCTGGGAAAGATTGAAGGGGACGACAGAGGATGAGATGGTTGGATGGCATCACCAGCTTGATGGACATGAGTTTGAGCAAGCTCTGGGAGATAGTGATGAACAGGGAAGCCTGGCGTGCTGCAGTCCATGGGGTCGCAGAGAGACGAGACTGAGCAAATGAACTGAACTGAACTGAACTGAACTCAGATTTCCAGTATTCTATTTTACTCTTTCTGCATGTGTGTGCTCAGTCTTGTCCAAGTCTTTGTGAACCCATGGACTGTAGCCTGCCAGGCTCCTCTGTCCATGGGATTCTCCAGGCAAGAATATTGGAGTGGGTTACCATTTCCTCCCCCAAGGGATTTTCCCAACCCAGGGACCTAACTCACATGTCTTGCGTCTCCTGTATTGGTAGGCGGATTCTTTATCACTATGCCACCTGGACTTAGATAAGGAATAAAGTGAATGAAAATCATTATTATTATTGTCTGACACCACTAACTATTAATAGCAATACAGTGTAGTCTAAAGGGTATCCGTTGAGTGCATAAAATCTACTGACCTGGGGATAAGATGATGTGGGTTCTACATTCAGTTCTGTCACTAACTCACTGTGTGATGTCAGACTAATCATCAGCTCAGTTCAGTTCAGTCCCTCAGTCTTGTCTGACTCTTTGCGACCCCATGGACTGCAGTATGACAGGCCTCCCTGTCTGTCACTGACTCCTGGAGTTTATTCAAACTCACATCCATTGAGTTGATGATGCCATCCAAACATCTCATCCTCTGTTGTCCCCTTATCCTCCCGTGTTCAATCTTTCCCAGCATCAGGGTCTTTTAAAGTGAGTCAGTTCTTTGCATTAGGTTGCCAAAGTACTGGAGTTTCAGCTTCAGCATCAGTCCTTCAAATGAATATTCAGGACTTATTTCCTTTAGGACTGACTGGTTGGATCTTCTTGCTGTGCAAGCGACTCTGAAGAGTCTTCTCACCAGAGTTCAAAAGCATCAATTCTTCTGTGCTCAGCTTTCTTTATAGTCCAACTCTCACATACATACATGACTATTGGAAAAACCATAGCTTTGACTAGACGGACCTTTGTTAGCAAAGTAATGTCTCTGCTTTTTAATATGCTGTCTAGGTTGGTCATAACTTTTCTTCCAGGGAGCAAGAGTCTTTTAATTTCATGGCTGCAGTCACCATCTGCAGTGATTTTGGAGCCCCCCAAAATAAAGTCTGACATTGTTTCCACTGTTTCCCCATCTATTTGCCATAAAGTGATGGGACCAGATGCCATGATCTTCGTTTTCTGAATGTTGAATTTTAAGCCAAGTTTTTCACTCTCCTCTTTCACTTTCATCAAGAGGCTCTTTAGTTCTTCACTTTTCTGCCATAAGGGTGCTGTCATCTGCATATGTGAAGTTATTGATATTTCTCCCGGCAATCTTGATTCCAGCTTGTGCTTCATCTAGTCCAGCATTTCTCACTATGTACTCTGCAAATAAGTTAAATAAGCAGGTGACAATATACAGCCTTAATGTACTCCTTTCCCAGTTTGGAACTAATCATATAACTTTGGTTTCCCGATGTGTAAAATCAGGTTGCAAATATAGTAATTGCCCTTTTGCTAAGCTATTATTTGCCTGGGAAATTAGAGAAGATCCATGTTTATTTTGAGGGCTAGAAAGAGTATTTATGAATAATTAAGGTACAAATTATTATTTGGGCTTCCCTGGTGGCTTAGTGGTAAATAATTTTCCAGCCAATGCAGGAGATGCAGGAAACGCAGGTTTAGTCCCTGAGTTGGGAAGATCCCCTGGAGAAGGAAATGGCAACCCACTCTAGTATTCTTGCCTGGAAAGTCCCATGGAGAGAGGAGCCTTGTGTGCTACAGTCCATGGGATTGCAAAGAGTCGGACATGACTTAGCAACTAAACAACAGCAACGTACAAATATGTTCTGAAGAGAAAGCTGCGATATATTCACCTCCTGGCAGCTAATTATGGCCACTAGTTATTGAGAAGCTATCGTGGGCCATGTGCTTTACCTACGTTTTCATAGTTATTCATTGCTATAAGCATGTGCAGTTAGTGTTGCCTTTTTACCAACAAGAAATGTAAGGCTCAGAGACAGCAACTTGGCCAAAGTAACACTGCTAGTTAGTAGTATATCCTAGACAGATTCAGTTTGGTTGTACTAGAAAGCCAATATATTTTCAGTTTATTAGTACTATCATTTGTGCATAGCAAACTGCCTCTGAAACATGTCTGTGAACTTAAACTCATTGAATCTTATAAGTAGGAAAAAAAAACCCCTGTAATCCCAAGCATCCTGTATCCTGCATTGAACCTCCAATTAAAATAAATAAATTTAAATTAAAAAAAAAAAACCTGTAATCCATCCAGTTCAATATCTTGGTTTACAGGTAAGAAAACTGAAGGCCAGAAAGGAGCAGTTATTAGCCAAAGATCAGACAGCTACTTAGTGGCAGAGCTGAGGCCAGAGCCCACCTCTTCAGACAATCTGCCCATTGCTCTTTCTCATTTGAGGCCTGAAGATAGGGCCTGATCCTAATCTGCCCAGGTGTGTCAGTGCGTACCGACAATGCCTCCTAATCTCACAGGGGTGTTGGAACAATGAAGTGCAGGAAAAGATTTGAGTGGGGTTTGGATGAAAAAAATTAGTGGCATGAGGTTTTCTTAGCATTTGCAAAAACATAAGATATAATTAAGGAAAGAGAGCTTACTTACACAACAGCCTTTTTTTTAGGAGCCTTTCAATTGGCCTCAGTTTCTCTCCAGGGAGAATGATTCTGTTTTATATGATGTATATCGCTTGTGTTGAATACCACACAATTGGACCATGAGTGGCTATTTATATGGATAGAAGTCCAAAAAGCTAAAAGCCTCAGTCCTTCCAGAGGAAAGACTTGAAGGAGATGAGTAAAATGCTGAAAAGTATCCTTGATAGAAATAGCAAGATGTTGTAGGTGAGTTTAGTGGCATTGTACATTTTGTTGAAATCCCTACATTTGGAGTAGAGAAGAGTGAACAATGGGGTGGGCTTTTTCAGAAAGAGCCACTGATTTGATCATATAGTAAAATTTGATCTATTTTAATATGTTTGCTTGAGGCCTAGAACTTGAAAAACTTCAGACAGAGAGATAAATTTTCCTTTGAGTAACTCCAAATTGCTTTTCACATTTTAATTTTATGTCCACAGAGGGAACACACAATAAATTTGGGTAAGAATGTAGTGGACAGGAATCAGAGTTGATGAATTCCAAGCTTACATAAACTAAGGTTTCCAATCCTGGGTGCTTTTCTTTCTCCCTGTTAGTAGACTTAGTAGAACAAGATAGATGTTCTGAGTCCTCCTAACTCCTGTCCCATTACTCAAGGATTTTGGAGACAAGGCAGTGCAATTGCTGTGTTGAAATAGAAGAGGATTTAGTAGGCTAGGCTGTGAGGGAGTTAGAGGAAGAACAGAGGAGGGAGCAGCGCATCAAGTACACGACTTGTGTTCATAGGAGATGTATAAATGGAAGAAGCACAGAATCTAGCTCCATGCAGTAACCAGAGGCAACTACCACTCATTTTCCTGAAGACATGGCAGGAACTCAATGTTCACAGCCTTCTTGACCCTGAGAGTTTAATTACAGAGAAGGATCAGTTCAAATGTTTGTTGGTTTGTCTTAGCAGTCATATTTGTATAGTGGTATTGACTTTTGAAAATGATGAAACTTGAGCACCTTTGCTGTGGATAGCCAGCACTTTGCATGCCTGTCTGACATTTTTCGATTACAGTCATGTTTTTACGTGGCTTGAGGTTATTTCACAGATATACTTCTTTTGGTTGTTTCTAGTGATTATATATCCATCCAGCTATTATATATTCATCCAGCCTATTAATATCAAATGGTGTTTTTAGCCATCCCTGAGTTATGGATCATTTGGAATCTTTCACGAAATGTCTTTTAACCATTCCCATCTTGCACCAAACCCCACTCACCTTTCAAGATCCATGTCCAATATTACCTCCTCCATACCTTTTTTTTCTCCAAGCCTACCCCACTTCACCCCCAAAGAATGACACTGGTTCTTTGCTGCTGTAGTTCTTTTTTTTTTTTTTTTTTTAATATGGAACGCTTCACGAATTTGCGTGTCATCCTTGCGCAGGGGCCATGCTAATCTTCTCTGTATCGTTCCAATTTTAGTATATGTGCTGCCGAAGCGAGCACTGCTGTAGTTCTTTGTCTTTATTTTACATACAATTGCCTTCCTTACTATGTTCTGGGATCCTTGAGGGCCAGGATTGGGTCTTATACATAACTGAATCCCCTAAATATATAGCATGGTGATTTATATATATACAGTAGATGAATATTTAAATAGCAATATAATGAATATTTCTGCATAAATTGCTTTTATTTATTTTGGATTATATCCTTGGAGGTGTATTCCTTTTTGTTTGTTTGTTTCCAATTTTTTTATTTAAATTTTTACAGTGTTGTGTTGGTGTCTACCATACAACAATGCAAATCAGCTGTTATTATACATACATCCCCTTCCTCCCTAGCCTCCTTTCCCTTCCCCCATCCTATCCCTCCAGGTCATCACAGAGCACCAGACCGGGCAAGACAAAGAATAAATATTGCCATCAGCAATTTACAGAGTCACGTTTGCTGACAGTGGTCTTTATTACATATACATACATACCAAGGTTTTTGGGAAACTTGTGTTTTAATTTGCATTATGCTGAGGTCACATGTTTTATCATGTCATTACACACTCAGTATGTTCCCTACTGTGCATGTTGTTCATTTTGTGACCACTTATCTGGTGAGCTTCATACATTGATCTCATATGTTTCATTATTTATATGTTCTGATGGGTGTGTTTTTAAAGTTCTGCTCAATTGCCTATTTTTCGCTTTTGATGGTTTCCTTTTTGATCTCCATTTTGTTATAGTACAATGTGTACAAGATTTTTAGTCATATTTTAAACACATCATCCTGGCTTTTATGTTACCCTCAATTTTTTCAATGGCTACACTAGCTAGATAAATAATGCTGTTCTTTTTTTCCCCTTCGTTTCACAGTTTAGATTTTGATGTTTAACTTTTTGATCCATCTGAAATTTACTGAAATAGATGACATGAGGTACATATCCAAATTTATTTCTCTTTTTATGAGTATACACTTTCCCCCATAATATTTATTTGTTAGTGTTTCCTTTATTGTGTGTGTATGTGTGTGTGTGTATTCTTTCTAGCCAACTGGAAATGTTTTTATATATTTGCTTTTCCTTTTCTAAAGTATGCTATTTCATTGATCAATATTAATTTTTTACTCAATGCCAAATGGTCTTTTTCTACATGTATGGCTTTGTAATAAGGTTTAAAAGGTTTGGAGAGGCTATCTCCATCATTACTAAAAATAATATTTTTTGGCATTTTTGTCTTCTTATTCTTCCAGGTGAATTTCACTATAAATTTGTCATAGCCTATAAAATATTATTCAGAATTTTAAGTTGATATTGCATTAATTCTATACATTAACTTAAAGAGTCTCATCTTTCTTATATTTTAGCCTTGCTGATTGGAAGCAAGGTGTCTTTCTCCATTTCTTTATTTCTCAGATTATGATTGTATCATTTCCTTTGAATGCATTTCTTTTGTCATTATTAAATTTTTCAAACTACTTTTAAATTAATGATCTCATCCAGTTCTTACCAGGGCTCTCCGCTGTAGGTCAGTAGAAGGATTTAGATTCAGTCAAGGATAACCAATTTATTATAGACTTTTTTCCCTAGTATTAATCAGGATTGCTTTTTTGGTAACAGATTTATTGATAAGTAATTCACATACCACTACAATACACACATATGAATGTGTGTACATTCAGTAGTTTTTAATATATTCAAAGCTGTGCAAACTTCCCTACAATTTTAGAATGTATCATCACCAAAAAAGAGAGGAAGAGTCAGAAATTGGTAAATATATGCAAATATCAAATTATGCTGGACATTGAAATAAACTAACAATAAGATCCTTGGTAACATAAGTGTCAAAAGTTTAAGACCTATTAAAAGTTCAATTCAATTCAGTTCAGTCGCTCAGTCGTGTCTGATTCTTTGTGACCCCATGGACTGCAGCTCACCAGCATCAGGGTCTTTTCCAATGAGTCAGTTCTTCGCATCAGGTGGTCAAAGTATTGGAGTTTCAGCTTCAGCATCAGTGCTTCCACTGAATATTCAGGACTGATTTCTTTTAGGATGGACTGGTTGGATCTCCTTGTAGTCCAAGGGACTCTCAAGAGTCTTCTCCAACACCACACTTCAAAAGCATCAATTCTTCAGCGCTCAGCTTTCTTTATGGTCCAACTCTCATTATTAAATAAAGTAAAAGTACACAAATTTTAAAAAAATCAGATAGCTTTTAATCAAAGCAAACAAACCACCCCCTATATTTACCATTCCTGCACCAATCCTCAAGGCCTTGGCAACCACTAATTCATTTTGCTTCTGTAGATTTGCCTATTCTGGACTTTTCATATATATGGAATCATAAAATTAAAAAATAGACTTTTAAGAAGAAGCAAAAGCAACATTTGTTAAGCACCTAAATACCTGTTAAGCACTTTGTGTATATTTTTTTCTTATTTAATCTTCAAAACAGTCATTTGAGATAGTCACTTATTTAGGTAATATTATTTCCATTTTATGTAAGGGAATTGATGGCAGAGATGTTGAAAAAGTGTCTAGGATCACAGGATTACAATGTGACAGAGCCTAGACACTTTGCTCAGATCTTTGACCAAGTCTTTCTACATTACAGTGCCTAGGAAGTTTGGAACCATCCTTCTCATGCTCTTACAGTAATGGTCCTTGGTTCCTCACACTAAGACCAAGCACCAATATGACATTTCTGTCACTCTGAGGGCTGAGAGAGCAAAGTAGGATGGAGTGTTTTGTACAGCCTAGATTCATGGAACTATAGAAATTTTCTCTTTCAGCTTCCCTCAGTCAGATATTGAGTATAACCAATGATGTATGTACAGTTTAACTTGCAGAGCCATGGGAAATTATAGCTCAAAGCTGGAAAGAACCTCAGAGACCGCCTAGTCTAGCTGCTTCATTTTATTGATGAAGAATCTAGGACCAAGAAAGAGCAAGATATTTGCACAAGATGGTATAGCTCAAATACAGTGACTGAAATGACCTTTCATCTGTTATTGAAACAATGAAAGTACCAAAGATGAAAGTCCTATCGAGAATACCTTCAGAAAACAAATTAAGGGGAAAGCCAGATAGTGATGTGAAAAGGTCACAGAATCAGGTCAAGGCGATCTGGGCTACAACACCAGCTCTGCCACTAATTCACTGTGTCTCTTAACCTCTCTGGACTTCTGTTTCTTCATCTGGAAATATGTGAGTTGGAATGTAAGATCTTTTGAAAGGCTGCATTTGTTAAACACTCAAGAAATTTTATTGAATAAGTAAATAAGTGAACCTTTATTTAAGTTCTAAATGTTATGCTATTTTTGGAAGATTCCTTGTGAACTACATAACTGAAGAATTGAAAAGAGATAACTAAAACATTTTTCTTAAAGAGCTGGTACTGTAAATGTATATGCCTCTAGATTAAATGCATGAATGTATTTTTAAACATGAAACGTTGCTTCTTCAACAAATTACAGGAGTGCCTGATTATTTCCTATAAGTACATATCCAAGAGACATTAGCCAAGCTAATAACATACCCATTGTAACTGTTATATTGACACTAGTTAACGCAGTGGCATATGCAGATGGAGTGTATCGAATCATTTCCTTAATACAGTCTTAATTTTGTATGCTTGTTTCCTTTGAGAAGAAAAAGCAATTCAATCTTATTTTAAGGGAAAAAGATTTCACTATCTTCTAAAGACTAATAGAGAGTCACTTATTCATTCAAGTAATATTTATTGATTGCCTACAGTGCATACAGATGTCAAGGAATAGAGTTATCCTAAAACGGGAAATTTAAAAAATGATACAAGGGTGTGAAACTAACATTGAAAACCTGTCTTTTTATGATTCAAGATACATGAACCACGAGGAGCTGTTTGTTTAAGCCTGCGCAGGTTGAAACTTTCACAGTGGAGAGGCAGAGCAGATGATGTGTGTGTAGGGGGTGAGTGGGAGGGCAAAGAGTGCAGCTCAGTAAGCAGGAGCTGAAGCAGGCAGCAGAAAAAACGATCATATTGATGCATTCCTCCTCCCTCTCCCACCTCCCGTGATGAAATAATAATAGGGATCCGTTCCATGTGTATTGTATCACCCTTCAGAGTTTACAGAGTGCTTTCACGTTCATTACTTTATTTGGTCCTCATGCCAACCCTAAAAGAGAGGCATGGTGGATATTGTTTTTAAGGTGAGAAAATACGGGGCTCAAAGTGGTTAAGTGGCTTTTCCACTGAAAGACAATACAAATTAGTGCCAGGACTAAAACTCATGTCTTTTGTCTCTCAAAGCGGTGTTTTATCCATTGTGTCCATTCCTCCCAGGAGTTCCTACTCCAATCTTCCCATTTGGAAGTACTTGTTGAATACTTGCCATTTGTTGAATACTCCCCTGGACAGGCTGCTGTGCTGACCAGCAGTAGCAGAGGCAGAAGGAGTTAACTCCAACAGTTTGGGTAGAGCAAAAAGGTGTGAATTACTACCACAAGTAAAGATGCTTCTTTTATCTGTTCTGGCCAAAACTGCTGTGTGTGTGTGTCTCTGAGGGACGAATAGGGGCTGCAACATGGAGATTATATTAATTCTTTAGTCAGCCTCTCTAAGGTTCACTGCTGTTGGTCTGAAGTGATAGTATACAAAAAGCAATACTTCTGATTCCATTTGGTGAAATGGAGAAGAAAAAAAGTGAATACATAAAGTAGCAGTGGTCATAAATGAAGAGAGTAGAATTCAGTGAGCAATTGATATGTACCAAGTGTTTTACTTAAAATATTTTACTTAACCTTTACTATTGTGCCATGACAAGGGTCCCTTCTTAGTGCACTTAGGCAGGTTAAGTCCTAAGTCACAGAATGAGTGATCTCTGAAACCAGGATTCAAATAGGTCTGTATAGGTCCAGAATCAGACATCTTTACTACACCAAATAAAGAACCTATGTTTTCTGGTGAATTGAAACAGGTATTGCTGTTTTAAAAATCAAAGTTGGGAGAGCCCTCTGAGATTTCCTCATCCAGCCTCTCACCAAATACAGAAATCGCTTTAAACACCCATTGCTGATGGTCATTCCAGTGAACCACAGGGGCTATGATTAAGTTTAAATTCTACACGTGGAGATGTATCCATATGGATTTATCCCTTCTCTTGTTAGGTGCTTAATCCAGGGCAAGACCCAAGCATCTGTGTGAGGGAGCAAGTCAGCATTAGAAATATCCTGTGACTACAAGAGGGAGGGATAAAGTCCATGCACGTAGCCTCAGTGTCACCTGACTCCAACTGTTTTGAGATCTGGTCCTTTGCTCTGATGGACCTAACTAACAAGTCCTTGTGGAATTTGCAGTCAGTTTTCTGCAGCTGCAGTACCTTTGTCCCAAGCATGGTTAAAGGAATCACTCAGGTGATGATCAGGCAAGAACTTCATGAATCTTTCTGTTGGTCTTTCACAGGATCTAAATGATACCTGATACCTTGAGTTCAGTTTCTGATGGCCATTTTGGGGCATTCTGATTCTGCAGCCATCTACCAGTGAAGAGATGATCAAGGTCCTGGGAAACCCTCTACTTACTGAGCAAAATAGTGAGTGTCTGTGACTTATACTGTTTCAGAAATAATATCATTAATACCAAAGGGAGGAGGGGGCTCTCTGTCAAGATGAAATCAGTTGACATATTTACTCTATTGTTACTTCATCTGCAGTAATTCCTTGAGATTGATTTGGAAAAGTGAGGGAGGGTGAGATGGAATTCCACACCCCCAGATTTTCTAAGAGTTTGTAATCCTGCCTCATAAAGGACATCTCACTTTTTAAAAATTTAATACTATCTTAAATATTTTTTTTGTTATAATTGATATTCAAAGTTGTGAGATATATACATATATATATATATATATATATATGTAAAGAGGATCACTTGATGAGATCTATTTTTCTTTCTACCTCACTTATTCCTTTAACAAATATTAAGTTTATCTTCCATCTTAGGCATTTACTCTCTTTCTTGTGTATTCCATTTGCTTTCTGAATTTTCTCTACCTCTTTTCCCTTCCCCTTTTTTCTCTCTCTTTTTTATAACTCTCTCTCTCTTTCTTTAACTTTTTAAAAAATAATGATACTACTTGGGAAGGTATTTAAAGTGAGAATGTACACTAGGGGGAAGACTGGACAGTGTTGTGGATTCTTGTGTTTTGAGTGGGACTGTTTACCCATATCATCCAGTTCCCTATTATTTCCTCACTTAAAACATGTCAAAAGAATGCTTTACTCATCAAGAAGAATACTTAGCTTGTATTGATGGAGAATTCATCTACAGTGACTGACTTCATCCTTTTGGGCGTGATAGATGATCGTCAACTTGGGGGCCTGCTATTTGGAGTGTTATTTGTTTACATTGTCACTCTGTTGGAGAATCCAGGCCTGATTGCCCTGATTGGAGTCAGTCCCTGCCTCCACACCTCCGTGTATTTTTTCCTCTTTAATCTGTCCTTTCTTGATGTCTGTTTCTCTTCAGTCACAGTCCCAGAGACTTTAGCAAATTTGTTATCTAAGTTGCAGGCTGTTTCTTTCTTTGGATGTGTGACTCAAATTGGGCTTGTTCATAATCTTTGCCTCTGCTGAATGCAACCTTTTGGCTTCTGTGGCCTATGACCGCTATATGGCCGTCTGTAACCCACTGCTCTACCACATCACCATGTCTAGAGTCCATTGTCCCCTCCTGAGAGCAGGATGCTACCTTGGTGGATTAGTTAACATGATTGCTGTGACAACTTCCACCACACAACTATCGTTCAGTCAACCACATGTCCTTCCTCACTTCTTCTGTGACTCCCTCCATTGTTGGCACTGGCTTGCTCAGACCCCTGGGTCACCCAGATCTTGGCTGTTGGCTGTGGGGGATCCACCCTGATCACCTCCATTATGGTAATCCTTGTCTCCTACCTGTGCTTCCTTATCCTGAGAATACCCTCAGCTTCTGGAAAGCAAAAAACGTTCTCTACCTGTGCTTCCCACTTGACTGCTGTTGGCCTATACTATGGAACAACTATGTGCACTTACTTGCAACTCTCTCAAAGTGGGATCCCAGGTAGGAAATCAGATGGTCTCAGTGTTTTATGCAATGGTGATCCCCATGTTAAATCCTCTCATCTACAGTTTGAGAGACCAGGAAGTGAAAGTTGCTTTATGGAAAATATTGGAGCAAAGTCCCTAATTTCCCATTCTGAGTCTCCAGAAAGTACTATGTCCTATGAAGACCTGCCCACAGTTCTATTCACAGTGTTTTCTTTGCCTGTGAATAAAGCCTTGTAAGAATAATTGAACTGCTCTGGCTAAGTGTTTAGAAGTAGATAAATCGCAGTATAATAGGAAGAACTTATAAGGAGAAAATAATGTGCATTTTCTGAAACAACTTATAAGAAATGTTTTAAGAGAAGGAAATATGTTGAATGAATATGTCAACTGGTTGTGAACTACTTTAACACTAGCCAGAGTTCATTCCAAGATAACAAGGTTAGAAAACAATGTAATTTGACTGTAAGTTATAGAAGGGAACAAGGATTCCTTTGCTTTACCACTCATGTGCTTATCTAGAGGATTTCCGTGACATCTTCCAGGCTAAATTAAGTTAAATCTTTATCTTTCATAAGGACTCAGAAGATTCCCAGATGTGTGTTTTCCAAATGCTGTATGATATCTGCCACACTGAACTTATAAAATATGTCTGTATGTGAATTCACATGTACAGTTATTGAGATTTATAGGGCTATATCACAAAGAGAATACTCAGCCAAACAAGAGATTGGGTTCACTAATTAGACTAGGATTTGAAGATCTTTTGTAAGAAACAATGGATCATTTATTAGCAAAAATTCCAGGCCTGAATTACAGCTATGGGTTATTGTTGTTTTTTGGTATGCAAAGTTTGAATGGACCTGAGCCAAGTCCATTTGTATTCCTGAATATACTTCCAATAGGAAACACAAGTGTAAATAGAATCCCAATTAATTTATTAGTTCAGGCTAGTCTTCAGAATTTGTAAAGATGTGTGAAATGTGTGGATATTGCTAGCTTGTCTAAATATGTTGACCAACATGCTATCCATAAAAACATAAAATCCTATATCTGAAGAATATAAAACCTTAATATTTTACTTTTATAGAGGAGCAAACCAAGGCCAAGAGAAGAGAAAGTAACTAATATCCAATGACTAGTTGGGGGAAAGTTATTGAAAGGCTCAAGCTACAAGGAAAAACAGAAAGTGTTGATAATTTTGATCCACATCTAGGTTAGAAGCAATTTTTAGGCCTCAAGAATGGATTTGCCTCTGCCTCTATTCCCAGAAATGGTCTAGCCTTAGTAGCCAACTGCCAAGGACTCCTAAGCCCCAGTTGTAAGGGACTGTGGTTTACTTGGTAGCAATGTGAAAACCAGCCCCCTTAGAGCTCCAGATCATTATATCCAATTACCAGCTGGAACCTCCTCTTGAAAGTTCCTTAGGCACTTCAAACTTAACGTTCAGAAACTGAACTCTTCTAAACCTGCTCCTCCTCTTTCCCTGTATGGTATCAAGTAAATGGCATCACCCAGTCCCTTAAGTCCAAAACCTGAGTGAGTCCTTGTTACTTCCCTCCCCTTTCACTCCCTATATATAATCAATTGAGATTCCCTAGTGGCTCAGATGGTAAAGAATCTGCCTGCAATGTGGGAGACCTGGTTTTCATCCCTGGGTTGGGAAGATACCCTGGAGAAGGGGATGGCAACCCACTCAAGTACTCTTGTCTGGAGAATTCCATGGACAGAGGAGCCTGGAGGGCTACAGTCTATAGGGTCACAAAGAGTAAGATGCAATTGAACGTCTAACACATATCAAGGTGTTTACCCTTTAGCCCCTTGTCCTCCCTTAATTTCTGTTCTTCTATGGTAACAAGCCCATGCATATGATAGATTTATCCTTGTAGGATTCAAGGTTAGAGACTCTCAGAATCAGAAGTCAGAGGTATAAGAGACCATAGAGATCATTGAGAATTATGGGTTTTAATTTTTTAAGCATCAGAATTATTTCTTCAAGTGAATCCCAATGCAGAACAAAAAATATAAAACAAAAGTTGAACAAATTTGGCTGGAAAAGTGTGAGGTGCCTATGGGTCCATTGCCTAGCACTCACCTCTCCCTCTCCAAGGCACTGCTGTAGAAACTCAGTGACAGTTTGAAAACACCAGGTTAATTGAAACTGCTCTTTTCATATATGAAGAAACACAGTCCCCAAGAGAGAGCAATTTTCTTAACTAGTTAGTGGCAGAGGCAGATTTGGAATTCAGGTCTCCTGATTCATACCACAGAATATTGTTTATTACCACATCCTCCAAAATCCCTTTCATGAAGTGAGATACTTTACACTGCTAGGAGTTTGGGATGAAATGGGCTGCTTCTTTGGCAAGTAGAAGTGTCCCCTATCCTCTAATCAGCCCCAGCAAGACTAGAGACAGTTACAACCTCATCAGCTTTCATCATTTCTACACGGGGAATGGTAGATCTCAGGGGATACCAAAATACTTTAATAATAGACAGTCCTCACAGTCAGAACTGGGTATATAATTTGTAGCCCCAGTATAAAATGTCAATGTGACATTTGAACAAAAAGCAGAAAAAATTGCCATTAAAGATATTCAAATACAGTTTTTTTTTCCTTTCAACTGGAGTGTGTCTGTCAACCTCTCATGGTGTTTAAAGTTTTCCTTTTAATTTCATACTCCTTTCAGGCACTGGGATATTTGTGGGGCAAGTGAAGACTCTCATAAATGCCCTGTTACCCCACCCTGTGATTTGATGCACATGTGTGGGGCCCACTGGCTGCTGGGTCCTTTTCCTTCCTTCTGGGCAGATGCATTGTATCCTGGTCAAGAGTAAATAAGTAGACCCAGGCATATCCTCTTCCCATGGATCAGCCACCCCAACCCAGGGTAGACAGGTGACCACCAAGAGTATTGCAGCCTCTCCACCAGGATGCACTAGGTGCCTGGATCTGGGTGGGCAATAGGGCCGGCTGAGTGATCTGCCAAATATGCCCTGGTAATACCACAGTGGGGCCAGGATGGCTGGCTGTCATCACATTCAACCCTGAGATGTTACAGGGCATGTGTACCTGACCCCCATCCTCCCCTGGCCCATGCCCAGATCCCTGATTGTGGAGGGCTGCAGCAGTCACTAGTAAGACAGAGAATCTGTTCCTGGGAGGTGGAGAAGTAGTGAAAGATGAGACTGTGCTAGCTGAGACTCCGAGCTTCAAGTGCCTAGTCAATTATTCTATCACATTTTGGTGTTCACTTACAAAGCACAAATTTGAATTATTAAAATTCAAACAGTGGCAAGTACAAGTCTCTTCTAAGCTCAGGACCCTGTACTACTGCACTAATCACATGTCCATGAAGCCAGTTCTGCTTAGAGACAGGGATCTCTTTTATCTTTGTGAAGCAGTATAGTGTAGTGGTTAAAGAGCACGAGCTCTGAATCAGACTGCCAGACTTTGAGGCCCACCTCCCTCACTTATTTTTTGACCCTATACAAGTTACTTAACTTTTCTATCTCAATTTTCTTATCCGTAAAAAAGGCTAATAAGATTACACGAAATGAAAATATCTCCTGCCATATCAATAAACAAGAAATGTCACAGCCATCAGCGATTTCTTGCCTCCAAATGTGAATGAGGGCTCCCCAAACTGCAATCCAGTGGATGCTGCCATCCCTAATGGTGATTGCTGAGGACCCTGGCAAATGCAAGAAGCAGCCAGCCATCTACCACTCCTTAAGGTGAACAAGGAAACAGGATTTGGCCCCAGATAGCTGGCGACTTCACTTTCACTTTTCACTTTCATGCATTGGAGAAGGAAATGGCAACCCACTCCAGTGTCCTTGCCTGGAGAATCCCAGGGACAGGGGAGCCTGGTGGGCTGCCACCTATGGGATTGCACAGAGTCGGACACGACTGAAGCGACTTAGCAGCAGCAGCAGCTGAGGTGCATATGAAATGAATGAATTCAGTGAGCCCACAGGCTTGCCTCTTCTCATACATAGAATTTACTTTAACTTCATACCTGATGTTTGACATTTAGATTGCCTGCTCCCTTTGTTGCAAACTTGTGTATAGCCTGACTCACCCTCCTTGCTCCCTTGGAGCAGTTTTCTCAGAGATACTGAGATGCTGTCTCCCGGGGTCAGAGTCCTAAATATTTCCACTAAATAAAATAACTCTCTACTTTCAGGTTGTGGCTATATTTTTTAGTCAACAATAACTTAAGGTTGCTGTGAGGTAATGCATGCACATTGAATAGAATAATGCCCAGATATGTTATCCACTTAATAACTTTTTCATTCTTATTTTTTTTTTGCTCATAGTGTTGCAGAAAGGGGCCCAAAAGTGGGCTCTTGTCTAACACTCAGAAATGAATTGTTCAAGGAGACACATGTGCTGACAAAGCAAGAGATTTTATTGGGAATCTGTGCCTGGGCCGAGAGCAGTGGGGTTAAGGAACCCAGGAGAACTGCTTGCAGTCCTGGGTTTTATGATGATGGGATTAGGTTCCAGGTTGTCTTTAGCCAATCATTCTGACTCTGAATCTTTCCCGGTGGTGCACACCTTGTTCAGCCAAGATGGATGCCAGCGAGAAGGACTGTGGGAGATGGTTGGACACGTGGTGTCACTCTTTGAGTTTTCCTGAACTCTCCCTGTTGATGGGGGCTTATTAGTTCCATGTTCCTGACCAGGACCTCCTGTCATAAAACAACTCATGCCAATGATGACTATGGTGCCTGGCCAGGGTGGGCAGTTTCAGTCAGTGTGCTTCCCCTAACACTAGGGTTCTACAGTTTTTAGATATTCATACAAGCATCAGGTTTTGTTTACTCTGGATCTGCTGTAGGTCTGTGTTCCAAATGGTGTTTACCCATTGTCTGTACAGCATATAACCAGACTTAGTCTCCAGTGACTTCTCAGGCTTCAGGGAAACTCCACTAGATTTATACAAACTGAGTGAGCTGAGTCAGCTGTCACTGGTAGAGTTTAGTCCTTTCACAGACTCAGGACCCATTTGAGCTAGTGTTAGGCTATATGACACTGGGTCTCAATGAAGAGGAAAAGTTAAAACTTTACATAACCTCCTGTTCCTTCCGCCTCTGTAACTCAGCTTGCTGCTTGCAAAGTCTGGGTCACGTAGGTCACGTAGTCTCAGAAAGTGGGGACTTACAATACTAGGAACTGGAGCTTATTTCGCTCTTCCTTGTCCTGCTCTTTGCAATTGCCTGGCCCTTGCAAACCTGCTTAATCATGCCTGTCCATGTAAAGGTCAGGCATCCCCCTCCCCATCTTGACTGCTGTTCCTGTGTGCATGAAACCCCTTAGTTTAAACCAGCCTATTAACAGCTAGTGTTGCCCGCTATAGTCTGTCTATAAAAACTCTGTAATCCCTTTGTTCAGGGCTCAGAGCTTGGAGTATTAACTCCTCTGGGCATGCTGGTGTAATAAACCTGAGTTGTCCAACTCTCCAAGTGTGGTGTTCTTGAGTACTGTTTTCTGCAACATCAGACTACTAAATTCAACTTCAGGGACATCACTTCTCGTTTTGTTGCTTTTCCAATAGGCTTTCAAGAAGAGGATGTTGTCTTATAAATAATGGCTCTTAATTATAGGGTTAATGAAAAGGACCATCCAAGGCAATCTCTGGTGTTCCCATATCAGCAAACTCTTAGCTGCAGCATGTGGGCTCAAATTCCATGACCAGGGATAGAACCTGGGCCCCCTGCATTGGGAGCATGAAGTCTTAGCCACTGGACCAGCAGGAACATTCCTATACCCTCAGATGTGATCAGAGAATAACCACTGACCTCTCTCTGCACTTGCCACTCACAGTGACAGGAGAACCTGAGCCTTGCTTCCCAGGGAGCTCTCAGCTTGTCTCCAAGCCCTCTGTCCCCACTCTGCACACAGGCAGGGTAGGCTGCAGGCAGCTACACTTGGGGGCCGGGTCTTCTCCCCAGCACGGCTCCAGATTGCAGTGCTCAGAGCAGCTTCTTTCTCTGACTGAAGGGTCTTGCTGACAGAGTTCTCAGTAACATTGAGCTCAGCCAGAGCCCGTCCCCAGGCTGAGTCAGGAGCTGACCACATGCTCAGATATTGGGAGAGGGTAGTTCTGGGGGTCCCAGTGACAAGATTCTACAGACCCAAAGGCTGAGCTGCAGAGTGCGGCTGGCTGCGTGGTTCCCAGCTACTATCCAAGCCAAGGGCATCTTAGGGACTCTTTTGGCCCGGACCACTTGGGTTTCCTGGTGGGTCTGGTCAGGGGTGTCTCATTGTTGACTTAAAAAATGGTCAGAACTTAAAAGTTGAGAGTTATGTTTCATTCTGTGGAAATTTTTAGGACTTCAAGCCCAGAAGACAGCATCTCAAGTAACCCTGAGAGAACTGCTCCCAGGAGGTGGGGGGAGGAGTCAAGTTATATAGAAGTTTGCAGCAAAGGGCAGGTGGGTCTTCCCAGGTGGCACAGTGGTAAAGAACCCACCTGTTGATGTATAAGACACAGAAAAACCAGGTTCTGTCCCTGAATCAGGAAGATCCACTGGAGGAGGAAATGGCAACCCGCTCCAGTATTCTTGCCTGGGAAATCCCATGAGCAGAGGAGCCTGGAGGGCTACAGTCCATGGGGTCGCAGAGTCAGATGCGACTGAGCACACACACATGCACAGTCTGAACATCAAAAGTATTTTTGTGAATTAAAGAAAACCAGATATCTCAAGTTAAGTAATGTAGCACTTTTCTTTGTATGGGAAGATGCGAGAGTCTGGGCTCACTGACATCATTCCTTTCATATGCATCTCAGTTATCTGGGGCCAGTATCCTGTATTTTTCACATCCTGAGCACCTCAAGGTGTAGGGAGTGGCTGCAGCCTAATGCTGCTGATCCTAGGTATTCTTCTCTTTCCTGACTGCCCTGGAGATCTGGAATCCGGTGATGATGTTGGCATCCTTGTTTATTGATACGGCAGGAAATATTCCAATTCTCACCATTCAGGGAGGAAAGTGTCTTGCCTCCTGGATTTTGAATGGCCTCCTGTTCAAGCCTCCCTTTCAAGCCTCCCTGGGTCAGGGGGACTGGCTGGAGCAAATCTACCATCCATGCAAGGGAAGAAATCCTGGAGCTTGGACGTAGCTGAGGTCTCTCTCACTGCGACCCAGAACACCAAAGCGGGGCACTGGGAACAGATACCAGGCTTCTGAAGAGGCAGAAGCCATTTCGTAGAATTCTGAGACCATGGCTCAGCTGGGACTAATGGAAAACAGAAATAAGCAAGTCCAACAACAAATATTTTCTAAGTGTTCATGGTGTATACAAACTTATTCTAGGCTGTATTAGAAGCATAGAGAAGAGAATGGGGAGAGAGGTGGGAGATAACCCTTTCTCTTGAGGACCATAAAGTATGGGCCCCAGAGAAGAAAAGTTTTAAGTACATAAAGGAAAAGTCAAGCAGAAATGGATTTTACTTAATGTTTTTCTTGAAAGGGGTATGTGAAATGACTATTTCAAACTCAGGAAGTTCCCACTAATTCACATTTTAATTTTAGAGATTTGTTCCTACCTAAAAAATGTAACCTCAATTCAAAACAACAATAAAGGTGTTAATTTCTCTTCAGTAAGAACTGCCACCTTTTCCACACATGCTGATTGACCCTGATAACTAATTGAATTATCTAAAATTACTTTTTTCCTGATTATAAGAGAATGGCGTGCTCATTATTGAGAAAGTGGAAAATACAGGGAAATAAGATGACTATGACTCAGCACCTAGAGACAATTGCCAGTACTTTGTTATATGTCTTTTTTGTGTTACACTTTTATTTATTTATTTTATTTATTTATTTATTTATCTTTGAAATGAATCCGCCACAGGTATACATGTGTTCCACACTTTTAAATGCATGCATACATGTGTGTCTATAAATGTATTTCTAATAGAATAATGATGTAATATTATTTTGTGCCATGTTCTTTTCACTTGAAATACATTAGAAAAATATGCAAGTCAATAAGCGTTGTTCCTCTTGAGTTTAGTGGTTTCATAATACCCACTGTAAGGATGAACTCTCAGGACTGAATGGTTAACAAAGAACTTTGAAAAGATTGATAAGAAGAACATATAGCTTCTATCAATGTGCTCAAAGCAAAAGATGAAACACACAGTTTGGAATGTGACTGCATTGTGTTAAATTCATGAGTGCTATGTTGTGAACAGTCGTGTCCGACTCTTTGCAGCCCCATAGACTATAGCCCACCAGGCTCCTCAGACCATGGAACTCTCCAAGCAAGAATACTGAAATGGGTTGCCACTTCCTACTCCAGGGGATCTTACCAACCCAGAGATCTAACCCGTGTCTCTTGTGTCACCTGCATTGGCAGGCAGATTCTTTTACCACTGCGTCACCTGGGAAGCCATGAGCCTTGGTTAAATGAAGTTACTTGAAATAAGAATTATATTCTTTGATAAAATCTCATGTGAGCACAAAGACTTTAAATGATACTTTCTTTTGAATGAGTGGAAAAGAGAAAAAGCTGATGTTCTAAAAGATTTTACCAGACATTTTCCCTCAGGTTATGGAGTTGAACAGGCATATTATTTTGGTGTAGAACACTGAAGCCAGCTTGTGTCATCCCAGTGAGTGTCCATCCCAAGGACAGAGGGAGAAAAGCAGGTGAACGCCATGATTCCATAACTGAGGCTGAGAGCGCCATGATTCCATAACTGAGGCTGAGAGCAGTCAGTGGGAGGCCGGGGCATGAAGGACTTGTGTTTGCCCTGGAGCTGAGAGGCTTCTGATGATGAGGTGAGGATGATGAATGTTTGTGAATGCAGTGTCTTACTGCTAAGTAGCTTCAGTCATGTCCGACTTTGTGCGACCCCATAGACGGCAGCCCACCAGGCTCCACCATCCCTGGGATTCTCCAGGCAAGAACACCGGAGTGGGTTGCCATTTCCTTCTCCAATGCATGAAAGTGAAAAGTGAAAGTGAAGTTGCTCAGTCATGTCCGACTCTTCACAACCCCATGGACTGCAGCCCACCAGGCTCCTCCATCCATGGGATTTTCCAGGCAAGAGTACTGGAGTGGGGTGCCATTGCCTTCTCCGGTGAATGCAGTGTAGAGGGAGTTAAAGGCTTCAAAGTCACAGAGGATAAGGAAAAAAACATGGCAGCTTCATCAAAGGAGGAGTATCACAAAATACGTCATCAGTAGTGGAGTTCATGGTCTGTGGTGCTTGGAAAACAAGTTAGACAGGATACTGGCCATGGGCACAATGAGCAGAGAAATCTAAGCAGGACAGAGAGATAAAAGGAGATTCACCCCAGTGAAGATGGCCAGCCAGTTTTGCTACTATAGGGAGAGCGTAAAGGAGGGTCATTAGCCCAAGAGAAGAGTTAAGATAAAGGTAACTCTGTGGAGGATCAGTCAGTTCTAGGAGAATGAATTTGCTGTAACATTAGTTTCCTTCCATAGTTCCCCAAAAGCATCTGGGATAAACCTCCTAAGACACAAGCTCAGGGATCTGACGATATTCTGGTTTGGTCCTCTAGTTTTGTTCCTACTCAGAGTTGTCACAAAATTAGTAGAGGCAATTTGGAGTCATCCCAAGGGGTAAAACCAATTTACATCATTCAAAATTCATTTAAAGGCATGTTTAATTAACATAATATTTAATTCTACTTTAATTACTTTTAAGAACCCACATATTGCTTTGGGGAATTAGTAAAATTAGACAAAATTAGTGTGTCATAACATGGAACATGTTGGGAATCATTAGTCTAAACCATCTGGATAGATGGCTGTCTCCCTTTCTACTTGATAATTGCCAGCATTAAAAACCCTACACCTATCCATCCTCCCCTCCATTCACCTCCAGTAGGTATTCTCTTGAGAGCAGGGAGTTCTTATGTTTATCCAACAATATTTATATATTTTTAACTTGAACCTCTGATTCAGCCCAAAGAAATATAGCCTCAGTTTCCTCGTGTATGACCTAAAGGTAATCACAGTTTCTTCCTATCTGCACTATTGTGAGAACTCAATAACATAATGTACATAAAAGGTATTTGTGAAAAAATTTCCATTATTAGTAAAAATTCCACCTAAGGAAAATGCCAGGCAGTAGTTTTCATTTATACAGTTGAAAAAATAGGGAGCAGTAACAATACTGGCCACTAACAGGAGAAATTTTTATAAAGCTTTGCAACTTGAATTCCAAGACACAGTGAGTATTGGAATTAAAATTCTTCATATGTGAAGGATGTAACTTTCACTTCCTTACTCACAAATCAAAAACACCATTGTAATAACTAACAACACCATTAGCCTCTAATGCTCTCGTCTCCAGCTCCAGGAATATAATTAAGGCATCTTTTACAGCATGGAGCACAAATGAGTGGGGAACCCCAAATAAGGAGAGGAAGAACCCTGGATGAGATGTTGTTATTCCATTGTACCTGAGTAGAGGGGATAGATGGTGTTGTAAAGAGTTGGACATGACTGAGCACACACAGAGGTCATAATGGCAAGATGGTGGCAGATGGGAGAAAATAGCTTCAATCTAGGATAAAAAATGAACTATCCTTTCTTCAAGGATCAGACATGACTTTGCGTGTCCAGTGCCCAAATTGGGACTTTGTTATTTCAGCTTCAATAGAAAAAGAATTATCTCAATAAGTGTTTTCCTATCTTCTTTATTTAATCTAACTTTCCCCTCATTTTCATCATTTGTTTCTCACATAGAAATAGAATAGTTGGAAGATCAGGGATTTTGAACTCAGACAAGCTTAATGTCTAAACTTCTTGAAGTCTTGGTTTCTTTGAGATCACCAGCCTTTCAACCCTCTTTTGTCTGTTTTCTGTCTCTGTTCTGATTCCCTCACCACGTTTTTTTCTCATAACTTTCCCCTATGTCTATGCTCTTGTCATTTCTTCTAAGAATCAGTTTATTGGCAAGGTTGTGGAGAAATTGGAAACTTCATAAACTGCTGGTGGGAATGTAAGATGGTGTGTGCTTAGTTGTTCAGTCGTGTCTGACTCTTTGCGACCCCATGGACTATGGTCTGCCAGGCTCCTCTGTCCATGGGGATTCTCTAGGCAAGAATACCAGAGTGGGTTGCCATGCCCTCCTCCAGGGGATCTTCTCAACCCAGGGATCGAACCCAGGTCTCCCGCATTGCAGGTGGATTCTTTACCAACTGAGCCACCAGGGAAACCCTTAAACAGTTCCTCAAAAAGTTTAACATAGAATCACCATATGACCAAAGATTTTCACTCCTAAGTATATACCCAAGAAAAATAAAAATACATATCCACACAAAAGTTGTGCATAATGTTTCATATTATCTTCTATAGCCAAAAAGATGAAACTATCCAACTATCCATCAAGGAATGAGCGAATACATGTGGTATGTCCAAATGAAGGAATATTATTCAGCTATAAGAGGGATCAAATACTGATACATGCTACAACAGGAATGAATCTTGATTTCATTGTGCCAGGAGAAAGAATCCAGTCACAAAAGATCATATACTCTATGATCCCATTTTTAGGTAATGTCCAGAATGGGCAAACCCATGGAGACAAGGGGCTTCCCAGGTGGCACTAATGGTAAAGAACCCACTTACCAATGCAGGAGACATAAGAGACTCCTCCTTGCCATGCCCTGGAGGAAGACATGGCAACCCACTGCAGCATTCTTGCCTGGAGAATCCCATGGACAGAGGAGCTTGGTGGGCTACATTCCATGGGGTCAGAAAGAGTTGGACATGACTGATGCGACACAGCATGCATGGAGACAAAATATAAAACAGTGGTTGCCAGGGGCTGGAAGAGAGGAGAATCAAGAGTAACTACTGATTGGTACGAAGATTTTGGGGAGGATGATGAAAATATTCTAAAACTGATTGTGGTCACAATGGCACAACTCTGTTAATATAGCAAATATCACTTAATTGTACAATTTAAATAGTTGAGTTGTGTCTAAATATGTGTATTATATCTATATAAATTTTTTTTTAAGAAAAGAATCAGCCCATCTAGTTCTAATTGTTAGTATAAATAGTGTTATTTTAGGAGCCATAGAAAGATTCCCTGGAACTGACATTACTAAGCAGAAGGAAGTATTCTAACCAGAATTCTAAACAAATCCTATCTCTGCTTCATAAATGATACAGGGTAAATTTTTTTAATTCTTTAAAATATCACACACATATGATAAAACATTTTTAAATGGTAGTAATTGATATACAGGGTGTCCTAGGTGGCACTAGTGGTAAAGAACCTGCCTGCCAATGCAGGGGACATAAGAGTGCAAATTCGGTCCCTGGGTCGGGAAGATCCCCTGGAGGAGGGCACGGCAACCCACTCCAGTATTCTTGTCTGGAGAATCCCATGGACAGAGGAGCCTGGCGGGCTACAGTCCATGGGGTCGCACAGAGTCAGACACAGCTAAAGGGACTTAGCACACACGCACACAACTGATACACGGTGAAAAATTTTCCTCTCATCCACTATCACCTGTCCTCCAGTTTTCCTCTGAAGGAGCAACTACTCTTACCCATTTTTATTCATCCTTCCATGTTATAATACATTAAAACATGACTTGGAAAAAAAATTTTTTTTTCACTGTAATTCTTTTTTAAAATTTTTTTTAATTCTATTTTTTAACTTTACAATATTGTATTGGTTTTGCCATATATCAAAATGAATCCGCCACAGGTATACACGTGTTCCCCATCCTGAACCCTCCTCCCTCCTCCCTCCCCATACCATCCCTCTGGGTCATCCCAGTGCACCAGCCCCAAGCATCCAGTATCATGCATCGAACCTGGACTGGCGACTCGTTTCATATATGATATTATACATGTTTCAATGCCATTCTCCCATATCATCCCACCCTCTCCCTCTCCCACAGAGTCCATAAGACTGTTCTATACATCGGTGTCTCTTTTGCTGTCTCGTATACAGCGTTATTGTTACCATCTTTCTAAATTCCATATATATGCATTAGTATACTGTATTGGAGTTTTTCTTTCTGGCTTACTTCACTCTGTATAATAGGCTCCAGTTTCACCCACCTCATTAGAACTGATTCAAATGTATTCTTTTTAATGGCTGAGTAATACTCCATTGTTGGTCAGAATGCAAACTAGTACAGCCACTACGGAGAACAGGATGGAGATTCCTTAAAAAACTGGAAATAGAACTGCCTTATGACCCAGCAATCCCACTGCTGGGCATACACACTGAGGAAACCAGAATTGAAAGAGACATGTGTACCCCAATGTTCATCGCAGCACTGTTTATAATAGCCAGGACATGGAAGCAACCTAGATGTCCATCAGCAGACGAATGGGTAAGAAAGCTGTGGTACATATACACAATGGAGTATTACTCTGCCTTTGAAAAATTTAAAAAATATTTCACTGTAAATATTGTTCTACACCTTAGTTTTTCCACTTAAAAGTATATTTTAGAGAATGATCTCTATCAGCTATTCCAGTTATTGCTTCAGGCACAAGAAAAAGTCTCAAAAGAGTGACTTAAAACAACAACGGTCATTTATTTTGACAATCAATCTGGGGTTGACTGGGCTCATGTAGAATTCTCACTCAGGATCTCCACGTGGCTGCAATCAGATGGTAATTTGAGGTGGAATAGTTTCATAAGCCACAGGCTTCATCACTTAATATGTCTGGCCCTGGAGACAAGGGCCAATTCCTCCTCAGCCATATCCCCCTCCCTCTTTGTCTCTCTGCCTCTCTCTGTTTCTCTCTCCCCTACCCTTTTCTTCCCTCTGCTCCCCCTCCACCCATTACTGTGGCTTCATGGTAGCCAGATTACATGCATGGCAACTAAATGCTGCTAGAGCAATTTCCCTAAGAGAAACTGGTAGAAGCTGTATGATCTTTCTAACCTAGCCTTGGAAGTCCCACACCATCATTTCTGCTGTATTCTATTCATTTAAGAAGTTTTAAATCCCCAGCTAAGTTCAAGGGGCGGTGGCACAGACTTTGACCCTTTTGATTGGACTGACAAGAATTTTTGAATAATGTTTTCTTTTTTAAATTGAAGAATAATTGATTTATAATATCAATCTCGTATTAGTTTCAAGTGTACATCAAGCATAACAATTCAGTTATGCATGTATATACATATACAGTTATACATACATACATATGTATATATATGGGCTTCCCAGGCGGAGCTAGTGTAAAGAACCTGCCTGCTAATGAAGGAGACATAATGAGACACTGGTTCAATCCCTGGGTCAGGAAGATCCCCTGGAGAAGGCAATGGCTACCCACTCCAGTATTCTTGCCTGGAGAATCCCATGGACAGAGGAGCCTGGCGGGCTATAGTTCATAAGGTGGGAAAGAGTCACACATGACTGAAGTGACCTAGCATGCATGCATACATATGCATATGTGTGCATATATCATTTTTCAAATTCTCTTCCCTTATAGGATATTAAAAAATATTGAGTATAGTTAGTTCCCTGTGCCATACAGTAGGTCTAGTTTATATATATATATAGGCTTCCCCAGTAGCACTAGTGATAAAGAACCTACTCGTCAGTGCAGGAGATATAAGAAACGTGGGTTGGATCCCTGGGTCATGAAGATCCCCTGGAGGAGGGCATGGCAACCCATTGCAGTATTCTTGCCTGGAGAATCCCATGGACAGAGGAGCCTGGAAGGCTACAGTCCATAGGGTTGCAAAGAGTCGGATATGACTGAAGCAACTGAGCAAGTGAACTATATATATATATATATATATATATAGAGAGAGAGAGAGAGAGAGAGAGAGAGAGAGAGAGAGCGCACGCGCACGCTTATCTATTTTATATATGGTGGTGGTGGTAGTGGTTTAGTAGCTAAGTCATATCCGACTCTTACGACCCTGTGGACAATAACCCACCAGGCTCCTCTGTCCATGAGATTTCCCAGAAAAGAATACTGGAGTGGGTTTTCATTTCCTTCTCCAGGGAGTCTTCCTGGCCCAGGGATCCAACCCAGGTCTCCTGCATTGCAGGAGTGTGTATATGTTAAAACTATAGTTTCTGGTGACTGGGCTTCCCAGTTGGCTCTGTGGTAAAGAATCTGCCTGCCAATGCAGTAGACGAGGAGAAAAGGGTTCAATCCCTGGGTCAGGAAGATCTTCTGGAGGAGGAAATGGCAACCCACTCCAGTATTCTTATCTGGAGATCCCATGATAGAGGAGCCTGGCGGGCTACAGTCCATGGGGTCACAAAGAATTGGACATGACTGAATGGCTGACTGAACACACACACACATACATTAATCCCAACCTCCTAATTTATCCCTCCCCCATTCTGCTTTCTCCCTTGGTGACCATAAGTTTGTTTTCAATGTCTATAAGTTTTAATCCACTGCATCAAACGACATAGAGATAGCTTATTCTTTGTTTAATGACTGTATGGTATTTCATAGTATGAATGCACAATGATGAATCAGTTCCCTATTAATGAACATTTAGATTGCTTTCAGTCTTTTGCTACTGCAACAATGTGCAATAAATCTTTGTGCATAAATCTTTGAAAAAACATGTAAGTATATCTGAAAGATAATTAATTAAACTAGAGCTGCTGGACAAAATGAAATGAGACTTCAAAAACTTTATACCTCCACCAATAATATATGTGGGGGCTTTTTCCACACATTTTTGTCAATGCAATGTATTATTGAACCTATTAATCTTGGCTTTATGTTTGTTGTATTAAACAGCTTTCTGTAAACTCTTCATTTTTTTTGCACAGTTTTAAACTAGGTTGGTTTTTTTCTCATTGACTGATAGACATTTTTTCTGGACACAAGAGAAAACTATAATATACAATATAGGAAAGAATAACAGTAATTATTCAGTGTGTAGTGATATTATTTACTGTGCTAGAAAAGGGAGTCAAGAAACTATTAGTAAAGAACCATCTCATTTTCTTCATTGGTTTTTCTTTACATTGGTTTTAAGACACATACATATGTTCTCTGAATATTACTTTTCTCTCGTTCAATCTGTTTTCTTGGAACTGTCACTAAACATGATTTAAAATCTCTTCATTCTAACCTCTCTTTTAGTCTCTCTAATATTTTCCATTCATGTGTCCTTCTGGATTATGTCTTTAGATTTATCTTTCAGTTTGCTAATTCTGTTTTTGATTCTATCAAATCTGTTGTTTAATTTAGTCATAAACTTTTCATTTTAAAGGATATCTTTTTCAGTTCTAAAGTTTCCACTTGGTTCTTTATGATCCCTGCCTGATTTCTCAAAATAGTATCTTGTTTTATGATTCTGATTCTTTTATGATGTTCAGTTCAGTTCAGTTCAGTTCAGTCACTAAGTCGTGTCTGACTCTTTGCAACCCCATGGACTGCAGCACCCCAGGCCTCGCTGTCCATCACCAACTCGCAGAGTTTACCCAAACTCATCTCCATTGAGTCGGTGATGCCATCCAACCATCTCATCCTCTGTCCGCCCCTTCTCCTCCTGCCTTCAATCTTTCCCAGAATCAGGGTCTTTTCAAATGAGTCAGCTTTTTGCATCAGGTTGCCAAAGTATTGGGAGTTTGAGCCTCAGCATCAGTCCTTCCAATGAACACTCAGGATCGGTCTCCTTTAGGATGAAGTGGTTGGATCTCTTTGCAGTCCAAGGGACTCTCAAGAGTCTTCTCCAACACCACAGTTCAAAAGCATCAATTATTTGATGTTCAGCTTTCTTTATGGTCCAACTGTCACATCTATACATGACTACTGGAAAAACCATAGCCTTGACTAGACGGATTTTTATCGGCAAAGTAATGTCTCTGCTTTTTAATATGCTGTCTAGGTTGGTCATAGCTTTTCTTCCGAAGAGCAAGCATCTTTTAATTTCATAGCTGCAGTCACCATCTGCAGTGATTCTGGAGACCAAAAAAGTAAAGTCTGCCACTGTTTCCCCATCTATTTGCCATGAAGTAATGGGACCGGATGCCATGATCTTAGTTTTCTGAATGTTGAGCTTTAAGCCAACTTTTTCACTCTCCTCTTTTTTTTTTTTCTAATTTTATTTTATTTTTAAACTTTACATAATTGTATTAGTTTTGCCAAATATCAAAATGAATCCGCCACAGGTATACATGTGTTCCCCATCCCAAACCCTCCTCCCTCCTCCCTCCCCATACCATCCCTCTGGGCCGTCCCAGTGCACCAGCCCCAAGCATCCAGCATCGTGCATCGAACCTGGACTGGCAACTCGTTTCCTACATGATATTTTACATGTTTCATTGCCATTCTCCCAAATCTACCCACCCTCTCCCTCTCCCACAGAGTCCATAAGACTGTTCTATACATCAGTGTCTCTTTTGCTGTCTCGTACACCGGGTTATTGTTACCATCTTTCTAAATTCCATATATATGCGTTGGTATACTGTATTTATGTTTTATGTTGTAAATCATTACAAATATTCATTACAAATATTCAATTTACTTAAACAAGCAAACAAAAAAAAAACAGGTCACTCATTTCTCTCACCCCCTCACAACCACAAATCCATTCTTTGTATCTATGGCTTTGTTTTTTTCTTTTTAATTTTAGATTCCACATATTAGAGAAATCATACACTATTTGCCTTTGTCTGGCTTACTTCACTTATCATAATGTCCTCTATTTCCATCCATGTTGTGGTAAATGGCAGCATTTCATTATTTTATTTATGGCTTTATATACATATATGAAATGGAATATTATATATACCACAATTTCCTAATCCATTTATCCATCAATAAACACTTAGGTTGTTCCCATATATTAGCTACTATAAATATTGCTGCAATGAACATGAGAGTACATATTTCTTTTCAAATTAGTGTTTTCATTTCCTTTGGATAAATACCCAGAAATAGAATTGCTAAATTACATAGTAGCTCTATTTTAATTTTTAAAGAAACCTCTATACTGTTTTCCATAGTGGTTGTACCAACTTTTATTTTCATCAACAGTGTATGAATGCTCCCTTTTCTCCACATCCTCACCAATACTTGTTATATCTTGTCTTTTTCATAACAGCCATTCTGAGAGGTGTGAGGTGCTATATCTTTGCATTTCCTGGGTGATTAACAATACTGAGAATATTTTCATGTAACTCTTGGCCATGTGTATGTGTTCTTTGCAAACATGTCTAATCGGATCTTCTGTCCAATTTTTTAAAAATTGATTAATTTATTTTAATTGGAAGCTAGTTCAGTTCAGTCAGTCATATCCGACTTTTTGTGACCCAGTGGATTGCAGCATGCCAGGCTTCCCTATTGTCACCATCTCCCAGAGCTTGCTCAAACTCATGTTCATCGAGTCAGTGAGGTCATCCAACCATCTCATCTTCTGTCATCCCCTTCTCCTCCTGCCTTCAATGAGTCAGTTCTTCACATCTGGTAGCCAAAGTATTGGAGTTTCAGCTTCAGTATCAGTCTTTCCAATGAATATTCAGGACTGATTTCCTTTAGTATTGACTGCTTTGATATCCTTATAGTCCAAGGGACTCTCAAGAGTCTTCTCCAATGCCACAGTTCAAAAGCATCAATTCTTCCGCACTCAACTATCTTTATAGTCCAACACTCACATCCATACATCACTAGTGGAAAAACCATAGATTTGACTAGATGGATCTTTGTTGGCAAAGTAATGTCTCTGCTTTTTAATATGCTGTCTAGGTTGGTCATAACTATCCTTTCAAGGAGTAAGTGTCTTTTAATTTCATGGTGGCAGTCACCATCTGCACTGATTTTGGAGCCCCCCAAAAGTAAAGTCTGCCAGTGTTTCCACTGTTTCTCCATCTATTTGCCATGAAGTGATGGGACCGGATGCCATGATCTTAGTTTTCTGAATGTTGACCTTTAAGCCAACTTTTTCACTCTGCTCTTTCACTTTCATCAAGAGGTTCTTCAGTTCTTCCTTACTTTCTGCCATAAGGGTGGTGTCATCTGCATATCTGAGGTTACTGATATTTCTCCCAGCAATTTTGATTCCAGCTTGTGCTTCTTCCAGCCCAGTGTTTCTCATGATGTACTCTGCATATAAGTTAAATAAGCAGGGTGACAATATACAGCCTTGATGTACTCCTTTCCAGGTTTGGAACCAGTCTGTTGTTCCATGTCCAGTTCTAACTATTGCTTCTTGACCTGCATACAGATTTCTCAGGAGGCAGTTCAGATGGTCTGGTATTTCCATCTCTTTCAGAATTTTCCACAGTTTGTTGTGATCCACACAGTCAAAGGTTTTGCAATAGTCAATAAAGCAGAAGTAGATGTTTTTCTGGAACTCTCTTGCTTTTTCAATGATCCAGTGGATGTTGACAATTTGATTTCTGGTTCCTTTGCCTTTTCTAAATCCAGATTGAACATCTGGAGGTTCATGGTTCACGTACTGTTGAAGCCTAGCTTGGAGAATTTTGAGTATTACTTTGCTAGTGTGTGAGATGAGTGCTATTGCCCAGTAGTTTGAGCATTCTTTGGCATTGCCTTTCTTTGGGATTGGAATGAAAACTGCCCTTTTCCAGTCCTGTGGCCACTGCTGAGTTTTCCAAATTTGCTGGCATATTGAGTGCAGCACTTTCACGTCATCATCTTTTAGGATTTGAAAATAGCTCAATTGGAATTCTGTCACCTCCACTAGCTTTGTTCATACTGATGCTTCCTAAGGATTGCTTGACTTTGCATTCCAGGATGTCTGGCTCTAGCTGAGTGATCACACCATCGTGGTTATCTGGGTCATGAAGATTTTTTGTATACTTCTTCTGTGTATTCTTGCTACCTCTTCTTCATATCTTTTGCTTCTGTTAGGTCCATACCATTTCTGTCCTTTATTGTGCCCATCTTTGCATGAAATGTTCCCTTGGTATCTCTAATTTTCTTGAAGAGATTGCTAGTCTTTTCCATTCTATTGTTTTCCTCTATTTGTTTGCATTGATCACTGAGGAAGGCTTTCTTATCTCTCCTTGCTATTTTTTGGAACTCTGCATTCACATGGGTATATCTTTCCTTTTCTCCTTTGCCTTTCACTTCTCTTATTTTCTCAGCTATTCGTAAGACCTCCTCAGACAACCATTTCCCCTTTTTACATTTCTTTTTCTTGGGGATGGTCTTGATCACTGCCTCCTGTACAATGTCACAAACCTCCATCCATAGTTCTTCAGGCACTCTGTCTATCAGATCTAATCCCTTGAATATATTAGTCACTTCCACTGTATAATTATAAGGGATTTGATTTATGTCATGCCTAAATGGTCTAGTGGTTTTCCCTACTTTCTACAGTTTAAGTCTGAGTTTGGCAATAAGTGATACATGTTCTGAGCCACAGTCAGCTCCCAGTCTTGTTATTGCTGACTGTATAGAGCTTTTCCATCTTTGGCTGCAAAGAATGTAATCAGTATGATTTTTATATTGGCCATCTGGTGAAGTACATGTTTAGAGTCTTCACTTGTGTTGTTGGAAGAGGGTGTTTGCCATAACCAGTCTGTTCTCTTGGCAAAACTCTGTTAGCCTTTGACCTGCTTCATTTTGTTCTCCAAGGCCAAATTTGCCTGTTACTCCAGGTATCTCTTGACTATGGTTCCTCAGCAGGGAGTTGTAATTTTGGAGTTATTGCATGAGAAGATGAGTGCACGTCCTTCTACTTTGCCATCTTGGAGAAAATCAATTGGTGGCTAATTACTTTACAATATTGTGATGGTTTTTGCCACACACTGACATAAATCAGCCACGGATGTACATGTGTCCCCTATCCTAAACCCCCTTCCCACCTCCCTCCCCATCTCATCCCTCTGGCTTGTCCCAGTGCAACAGCTTTGAGTGCCCTGTTTCATGTATCGAACTTGCACTGGTTGTCTATTTCACATAAGGTAATATACATGTTTCAATGCTATTCTCTCAGAACATCCCACCCTCTCCTCCCACAAAGTCCAAAAGTCTGTTCTTTATATCTGTGTTTCTTTTGCTGTCTTGCATATAGGATTACTGTTACCATCTTTCTAAATTCTATATATATGCATTAATACACTGTATTGGTGTTTTTCTTTCTGACTTACTTCACTCTGTATAATAGGCTCCAGTTTGATCCATCTCATCAGAACTGATTCAAATGCATTTTTTTAATAGCTGAGTAATATTCCATTGTGTATATGTACCACAGTTTTCTTATCCATTCATCTGCTCATGGACATCTAGGTTGCTTCCATGTCCTAGCTATTGTAAACAGTGCTGCGATGAACATTTGGGTACACGTGTCTCTTTCAGTTCTGGTTTCCTCGGTGTGTATGCTGGATCATATGGCAATTCTATTTCCAGTTTTTTAAGGAATCTCCACACTGTTCTCCATAGTGGCTGTACTAGTTTTCATTCCCACCAACAGTGTAAGAGGGTTCCCTTTTCTCTGCACCCTCTCCAGTATTTATTGTTTGTACAAATTTTGATGCCAGCCATTCTGACTGGTGTGAGATGCTACTTCATTGTGGTTTTGAATTGCATTTATCTTATTAATGAGTGATGTTGAGCATCTTTTCATGTGTTTGTTAGCCATCTGTATGTCTTCTTTGGAGAAATGTCTGTTTAGTTCTTTGGCCCAGTTTTTGATTGGGTTGTTTATTTTTCTAGAATTGAGCTACAGGAGCTGCTTATATATTTTTGAAGTTAATTCTTTGTCAGTTGCTTTGTTTGCTATTATTTTCTCCCATTCTGAAGGCTGTCTTTTTACCTTGTTTATAGTTTCCTTCATTGTGCAAAAAGTATTTAAGTTTAATTAGGTCCCTTTTGTTTACTTTTGCTTTTATTTCCATTACTCTGGGAGGTGGGTCATAGAGGATCTTGCAATTTATGTCAGAGAGTGTTTTGCCTATGTTTTCCTCTAGGAGTTTTATAGTTTCCGGTCTTACATTTAGATCTTTAATCCATTTTGAGTTTTTTCCAGTGTCTGTGTATGGTGTTAGAAAGTGTTCTATTTTCATTCTTTTACAAGTGGTCAACCAGATTTCCCAGCACCACTTGTTAAAGAGATTGTTGTTTCTCCATTCTATATTTTTGCCTCCTTTGTCAAAGATAAGGTGTACATGGTGCGTGGTTTATCTCTGGGCTTTCTATTTTGTTCCATTGATCTATATTTCTGTCTTTGTGCCAGTACCATACTGTCTTGATGACTGTAGCTTTGTAGTATAGTCTGAAGTTAGGCAGGTTGATTCCTCCAGTTCCATTCTTCTTTCTCAAGATTGCTTTGGCTATTTGAGGTTTTTTGTATTTCCATACAAACTGTGAAATTATTTGTTCTAGTTCTCTGAAAAAGACCATTGGTAGCTTGATAGGGATTGCATTGAATTTATAGATTGCTTTGGGTAGTATACTCATTTTCACTATACTGATTCTTCTGATCCATGGACATGGTATATTTCTCCATCTATTTGTGTCCTCTTTGATTTCTTTCACCAGTGTTTTATATATATAGCTCTTTTGTTTCTTTTGGTAGATTTATTCCTGAGTATTTTATTTTTTTTGTTGCAGTGGTGAATGGGATTGTTTCCTTAATTTCTCTTTCTGCTTACTCATTGTTAGTGTATAGGAATGCAAGGGATTACTGTGTATTAATTTTATTTCCTGAAACTTTACTATATTCATGCATTAGCTCTAGTAATTTTCTGGTGGAGTCTTTAGTGTTTTCTATGTAGAGGATCATGTCATCTGCAAATAGTGAGAGTTTTACTTCTTCTTTTCCAATCTGGATTCCGTTTTTTTCTTTTTCTTCTCTGATTGCTTGGCTAAAACTTCCAAAACTATTTTGAATAGTAGTGTTGAGAGTGGGCACCCTTGTCTTGTTCCTGACTTTAGGGGAAAAGCTTTCAATTTTTCACCATTAAGGATGTTTGCTGGGGGTTTATCATATATGGCTTTTATTATGTTGAGGTGTGTTCCTTCTATTCCTGCTTTCTGGAGAGTTTTTATCATAAGTAGGTGTTGAATTTTGTCAAAGGCTTTCTCTGCATCTATTGAGATAATCATATGGCTTTTATCTTTCAATTTGTTTATGTGGTGTATCACATTGATTGCTTTGTGAATACTGAAGAATCTTTTCATCCCTGGGAGAAAGTCCACTTGGTCATGATGTATGATCTTTTTACTATGTTGTTGGATTCTATTTGCTAGACTTTGTTGGAGATTTTTCCATCTATGTTCATTAGTGATATTGGCCTGTAGTTTTCTTTTTTTGTGGTATCTTTGTCTGGTTTAGGTATTAGGGTGATGGTGGCCTCATAGAATGAGTTTGGGAGTTTACCTTCCTCTGTAATTTTCTGGAAGAGTTTCAGTAGGATAAGTGTTAGCTCTGCTCTAAATTTTTGGTGGAATTCACCTGTGAAGCCATTTGGTCCTGGGCTTTTGTTTGTTGGAAGATTTTTGATTATAGTTTTGATTTCCGTGCTTGTGATGGGTCTCTTAAGATTTTCTATTTCTTCCTGATTCAATTTTGGAAGGTTATACTTTTCTAAGAATTTGTCCGTTTCTTCCAAATTGTCTATTTTATTGGCATATAGTTGCTGATAGTAGTCTCTATGATCCTTTGTATTTCTGTGTTGTCTGTTGTGATTTCTCCATGTTCATTTCTAGTTTGGTCGATTTGATTCTTCTCCCTTTTTTTCTTGATGAGTCTGGCTAATGGTTTGTCTGTTTATCTTCTCAAAGAACCAGCTTTTAGTTTTGTTGATGTTTGCTATAGTCTCCTTTGTTTCTTTTTCATTTGTTTCTGCTCTGATTTTTATAATTTCTTTCCTTCTGTTAACCCTGGGGTTCTTCATTTCTTCTTTTTCTAGTTGCTTTATTTGTAAAGTTAGGTTATTTATTTGATTTTTCTCTTGTTTCTTGAGGTAAGCTTGTATTGCTATGAACCTTCCCCTTAGCGTTGCTTTTACTGAATCCCATAGGTTTTGGGTTGTTGTGTTTTCATTTTCATTTGTTTCTATGCATACTTTGATTTCCTTTTTTATTTTTTCCATGATTTTTTGATTATTCAGAAGCACGTTGTTTAACCTCCATATGTTTGTATTTTTATATTTTTTTTCTTTGTAGTTGATACCTAATCTTACTGCATTGTGATCAGAAAAGATGCTTGAAATTATTTCAATTTTTTTTGAATTTACCAAGGCTAGATTTATGGCCCAGGATGTGATCTATCCTAGAGAATGTTCCCTGTGCACTTGAGAAAAAGGTGAAATTCATTGTTTTGGGGTGAAATGTCCTATAGATATCAATTAGGTCTAACAGGTCCATTTTATCATTTAAAGTTTGTTTCTCCTTGCTAATTTTCTGTTTGATTGATCTATCCATAGGTGTGAGTAGGGTATTAAAGTCTCACACTATTATTGTGTTACTATTAATTTCCCCTTTCATACTTGTTAGCATTTGCCTTATGTATTGAGGTGCTCCTATGTCGGGTGTATATATATTTATAATTGTTATATCTTCTTCTTGGATTGATCCTTTGATCATTATATAGTGCCCTTTGTCTATTTTCATGGCCTTTATTTCAAAGTGTATTTTATCTGATATGAGTATTGCTACTCCTACTTTCTTTTGGTCTCCATTTGCATGAAATATCTTTTTGCAGTCCTTCACTTTCAGTCTGTATGTGGTCCTTGGTTTGAGGTGGGTCTCTTGTAGACAGCATATATAGGAGTTTTGTTTTTGTATCCATTCAGCCAATCTTGGTCTTTTGGTTGGGGCATTCAACCCATTTATATTTAAGGTAATGATTGATAAGTATGATCCTGTTGCCATTTACTTTTTTGTCTTGGGTTCGAGTTTACAAACCTTTTCTGTGTTTCCTGTCTAGAGGAGATTCTTCAGTATTTGTTGAAGAGCTGGTTTGGTGGTGTTGAATTCTCTAAGCTTTTGCTTGTTTGTAAAGCTTTTGATTTCTCTTTCATATTTGAGTGAGATCCTTGCTTGGTATAGTAATCTGGGTTGTAGGTTTTTCTCCTTCATCACTTTAAGTATGTCCACTATTCCTTTCTGGCCTGAAGAGTTTCTATTGAAAGATCAGCTGTTATCCTTATGGGAATCCCCTTGTGTGTTATTTGTTGTTTTTCCCTTGCTGCTTTTAATGTTTGTTCTTTGTGTTTGATCTTTGTTAATTTGATTACTGGTTCCAAATAGGAAAAGGAGTACATCAAGGCTGTATATTGTCACCCTGCTTATTTAACTTATATGCAGAGTACATCATGAGAAACTCTGGGCTGGAGGAAGCACAAGCTAGAATAAAGATTGCTGGGAAAAATATCAATAACCTCAGATATCCAAATGACACCATCCTTATGGCAGAAAGTGAGGAAGAACTAAAGAGCCTCTTGATGAAAATGAGAGAGGAGAGTTAAAAATTGGCTTAAAGCTCAACATTCAGAAAACTAAGATCATGGCATCTGGTCCCATCACTTCATGGCAAATAGATGGGGAAACAGTGGAAACAGTGGAAACAGTGGCTGACTTTATTTTTATGAGCTCCAAAATCACTGCAGATGGTGATTGCAGCCATGAAATTAAGAGATGCTTACTCCTTGGGAGAAAAGTTATGACCAACCTAGACAGCATATTCAAAAGCAGAGACATTACTTTGTCGACAAAGGTCCATCTAGTCAAGGCTATGGTTTTTCCAGTGGTCATGTATGGGTGTGAGAGTTGGACTATAAGGAAAGCTGAGCGCCAAAGAATTGATGTTTTTGAACTGTGGTGTTGAAGAAGACTCTTGAGCGTCCCTTGGACTGCAAGGAGATCCAACCAGTTCATCCTAAAGGAGATCAGTCCTGGGTGTTCATTGGAAGGACTGATGTTGAAGCTGAAACTCTAATACTTTGGCCACCTGATGTGAAGAGCTGAGTCATTTGAAAAGACCCTGGTGCTGGGAAAGATTGAGGGCAGGAGTAGAAGGGGATGACAGAGGATGAGATGGTTGGATGGCATCACTGACTCACTGGACATGGGTTTGGGTGGACTCTGGTTGTTGGTGATGGACAGGGAGGCCTGGTGTGCTGCGGTTCATGGGGTCACAAAGAGTCGGACCTGACTGAGTGACTGAACTGAGTAGGTTATAAACATGAAAATTAAAAGAATAATAAAGAACTTAAATTTAAAAAATTAAAATGTGATAATAGTAAAAATATATCTTGGGATTTCTCTGGAGCTGTTGTGGGCATTGTAGGGTCAGTTCAGTTTCAGATAGTTCCTTGTTCCAGCTTTTACTTGTTCTCAAGGTCTATAGGCCCCCTCCAATGCTTAGTCAATGTTAACTATAGAGTTTTAATCTGTTGCACCTGTCACTTCCAGAGCAATTCCCTCTTCGTTTATTTTGGATTCCTCTGTTTGCAAGTCTCTTCAGTGTCTAATTTTCACCCTGCCTCAAAGGGGCGAAGGTGGTCACTTGTTTAGGCTCACTTGTTCAGTTGTGTTGTGGGGAGGGAGCGACACTGCAAACAAATATTGCTGGCATGTGTGCTGAGTGGTAACAGTATATGGACCACACTGGGCTTGCCCCAGCTCACGGTGGCACATGCTTTCCGGGTCTACACTGCTCAGGGTCCACGGTACTCTGCAGGGGCACTATCCAAAGTGGGCCCTGCATTTTGTGCACTTTCCAGATCTGAGCTGCTCAGGTTCAGTTTCTCGGGTACTCCACAAGGGCACAGACTCAGTTGGGTGAGCGTTTTGTGCCCTTCCCAAGTCCGAGCAGCGCAGGTGACTATGTGCTTGGTGAGCACACTGTCCCAGGTGGGCCGTGCATCTTAATCACCTCCCCAGTCCTGGCTGCTCAGTTTCCCGGTGTGCCACGAGAGCACCATCTCACGTGTGCTGTGTGTCTCCTCTGGGGAGCTGATCTCAGGCTACAACTCTCCTGGCAGATGTCAACTGTCCAGGATCCCAGGAAGACATGGTTAGCAACTGGGAGCCTGCTCACAGTTTGGTGGGGGATGATGGTCTCTGGGGCTGAGATTGCCCCTTGCCTTCTGGCTCTGTCTGTCACGTGCCTGCCTGCCTCTCTGCCTCCAGTAGGAGGATGGGGCCTGTATGCAGCTGGCTAGCTCTCCTTTGGTATTCGCTCAATCCTTTGTTCTGTGAGTGGGCCAGGCTGTGCGTTAAAGCCTTTCACGGGAAAGTTCTCTCTCTCTTTTTTTCTCCCTGGCCATCCCACAGTTTGGGTTGCTATCTCACGTTAGCTCCCTCAGATTGTCCTCAGGGCATTCAGGCCCGGTCCTTACCCTAAGGACAGATGATGCAGCCCATGTCTCCCCATCCAACCCCCTGGTGGATAGCTTGCTGGTGGTGGATGCGAGCATCTGGGCTACTTCTCTGCTGGCAGTTGTGGTTAGGTGCGTATTCTGTGGGGTTTTTTTTTTTTCTCCCAGTTATGTTGCCCTCTGAGATTCCAAAACTCCCCACAGACCCGCCTGTGAGAGGGTTTCCTACTGTTTGGAAACTTTTCCTCCTTCACAACTTCCTCTCCAGGACAGGTCTCTTTCCCTAACTCTTTGTATCTCTTTTTGTCTTTTATATTTTGTCCTACCTCCTTTTGAAGGGAGTGGGCTGCCTTTCTGGGTGTCTGGTGTCCTCTGCTAGCATTCAGAAGTTGTTTTGTGGAAGTTGCTCAGCATTTAAATGATCTTTTGATGAATTTGTGAGGGAGAAAGTGGTCTCCCTGTCCTATTCCTCTGCCATCTTGGGACCACCTCCTTCTGTCCAATTTTTAATCAGATTTTTTACTATTAAGTTGTATGAGTTCTTTACACATTGGGGATGTTATTCCCTTATCAGATAGATGTGTTGCAATTATTTTCTGCTATTCAGTAGGTTGTCTTTTCATTTTGTTGCTGGTTTTTCTTCCCTGTGCAGGAGCTTTCAACATTAGTACAATGTAGCTGCACATATTATTTTTGCTTTTGGTATTAGATTAAAAAAATCATCACCGAGACCTATGTCAAGAAGCTTACCACCTATGTTTTCCTCTTGGAGTTTAATGATTTCAAGTTTTGCGTTCTAGTATTTAATACATCTTGAGTTAACATTTTTATATTGTGTAAGATAATGGTCCAGATTCATTATTTTGCATGTGGCTGTTCTATTTTCCAAACACCATTCATTGAAGACAATGTCCTTTCCCAGCTATTTATTCTTGGCTTCTTTTTTATAAATTAATGACCATATAAACCCATATGTGGGTTTATTTCTGGGCTTTCCCTTCTGTTCCATTTATTTATGTGTCTGTTTTTATGCTAATACCATACTGCTTTAATTACAATAGCTTTGTAATATGACTTGAAATTAGGGAGAAAATTTTTCTTTCTCAAGATCGCCTTGGCCATTCAGGGTCATTTGTGGTTCCATACAAATTTTAGGACTGTTTGTTTCATTTCTGAGAAAAATACCATTGTAATTTTTTAAATATAAATTTATTTATTTTACATTGTAATTTTGATTATGGGTACTGAGGTTCCAGGCCTGTCTGTCTTTTTCTCTCCACTTTCGTTATTTTAAAGGTTATTTTACTTTCGCGTCTGCGGCGCTTTGTCTTCTTCGTGGTCTGCTGTCTTTTCCTCATTCGATGTCGTCTCAACCCTGGAATCAGAATTTACTACTGTATGTGATTTGCGTGATCAGACGCTACAGAATGAATCTGGGCGGAGGGATCCCTGCTGGGGCTCTAAGGGAACCATGTGTCGACAGGCACAACCTTCAGCTTCCTGACCTCTGGAGCTCACTGTTGCCAGCAAACAGGCATTGAATGGACCATGATGGATCCAGGATTGGGAGAGAATTTGACCAGAGCCCTGTGTACATCAGGGCCTACATAGGTTGATGGCAGCCTGATTGCAGTTTGGTTCAGTTCTGTAACAGGAGTTTCAGCTGTGGAGTCAGAATGCAAGGCCTCTTGAGAAAGATGTACATTTACTTCTGAAGCATGAAGCATGAAGGTTTGGGTTGTTGTGTAACCTAAATGTGTAGAGGTAAAAAGCTTGTGGCTGTTTTGGTTATTAAGGTTTTAACTTTGTAGCCTTCCTGTCTAGAGAAATAAAATAAAATCCTTTAAATGAAAAAAATAAAGGTTATTTTATATAAAATATACAAAATTTTAATCTGTATTTAGCAGGGTAAACAGGAAAAATTAAATAGATTCTATTTTTCCACAAGTGGAAATTAATAAAGGTTTGAAGAGTTAATTTATCTGTCTTTTCTTTTATGACTGCTTGGTTCATGTCATACTTAGAGAGCTCTTCTCTACTCTGAAATGAAAGACAAGAACTAACATATTTTCTTATAGTACTTTGTCTTCACTTTTAAATTTGCATCTTTGAGCCATCTGAAATTTATTTTGATATATGGCATGAGATCAGGAGCAAAATCTTTTTTTTTTTTTTTCCTAGTAGGAAATCCATTTGTCTCAGGACCATTTATTAATCAAACCATCTCTTCTTTTTCCTATTTAATTGCCATCTTCTCAATATACCACATTCCAATATGATTTGGGTTTCTTTACTTTATAATGCATAAGAGATTGTATGCCAGTTCCACTTCATTATTCTTTTGCAGAAAGGCCCTGTTTTATGCTTAAATGATTTTTTCCAGATAATTTTAAAATAAGCTTCATTAACTTAAAAAATTTTTTAATTCCTTTATTGATGGATGTATGTCACTATGCATTTGTCCACATTCAGAGAATGTACAACACCAAGAGTGAACTCTAAAGTAAACTATGAGTTTTGGCTGATAATCATGTGCTAATATGAGTTCATCCTTGGTTTAAAAAAATGTATCATTCTGGTGAGTGATGTTGATAAAGATGTTGGGTATGTATGTGTGGAGGCAAGGGGCATGTGGAAAATTTCTGTACTACCTCCCAATGTTGTAAATGTCATAAACTTAAAACTGCTCAAGAAAATAAAGTTTAAGAATTCCTGTCAGTGTATCAGTAGGTGTATAAATAGGATCCTGTTAACAGTATAGATGAATTTAAGGTGAAGTATGTCATCCCATTCATTAACTTTTATGACCCAACATAATGTTTTATGTTTTCTTTTTATTTATTTATTTATTATTTTATTTTTTAGCCTCACAACATTGTATTGGTTCTGCCATACATCAACATGAATCTACCACAGGTACACACATGCTCCCCATCCTGAACCCTCCTCCCTCCTCCCTCCCCGCACCATCCCTCTGGGTCATCCCAGTGCACCAGCCCCAAGCATCCAGTATCGTGCATCGAACCTGGACTGGCGACTTGTTTCATATATGATATTATATATATTTCAATGCCATTCTCGCAAATCATCCCACCCTCTGTCTCTCCCAGCTGTGGTACATATACACAATGGAGTATTATTCAGCCATTAAAAAGAATACATTTGAATCAGTTCTAATGAGGTGGATGAAACTGGAGCCTATTATACAGAGTGAAGTAAGCCAGAAAGAAAAACACCAATACAGTATACTAACGCATATATATGGAATTTAGAAAGATGGTAATAATAACCCTGTATACGAGACAGCAAAAGAGACACTGATGTATAGAACAGTCTTATGTTTTCTTTATGTGTTCCCTATACATTTCTAGTTAGGTCTATTCCTAGATTCTTTTTTATTTGTTTGTTTGTTTGCTCTTATAGTCGCAATTGTAAATGTTATGTTTTCATGATGTTAAAAATGTGTTTACATTTGAACACTTGCATTTTTTATTTTTATTTTTGTGTTATGTGTCTTTTTTAGCTCTCTTATTTTTAAAGAATAAAATATGTTTATTTTTAAGTAAATAAACTATACATTTGGATTAATTTTGAATAGCATTATAAATCTTAAAACAGAATGCTTGATAATACTTTCTCTGCTATAGAAAAGGTGACTTAACATTATTTATAGTTCCTATTTTTTTCTATTCTATAAGATATTTATTTAATGACCTTCTTAGGTCTAAATTACAATGTTGTTTGGTAGATTTAATTTTTTCATTTTTTAAAAAATTGAGGTATAGTTGATTTATAATGTATTATAATGTAATACAGGTGTACAGCATGGTGATTCAGTATTTTGTGAAGTATTTCAGCCTTGAAAGAACTCCTGTATCCCCTTCAACCATATTACCCAATTGTTAATATTTTAGTATATTCACTCTATTTCTCCCTTTCTCTATAGACACACGTACACATGAACACACACACAATCATTACTTTTTTTTTTATAAAACAGTTGGTTTGAGAGCAAAGTTCATGTATATGTCCAATCATTCCAAAATACTCCAGTATTTCAATTGAGTGTACTCAATTGAAATGTGTGTACTCAATTGAGTACACTGAACTGAGTACAGAGTGTACTCAGTTTAACTGAGTGTACTCTCAAAAGCAAGGATATTGTCTCTCATAGTCACAAATAGAAACATCAACAAACTAACATTGATACAGTGCTACGATACAACCTACAGATTCTATTCAAATTGTACCAACTGTACAAAAATGTCTCTCTTTATTTTCTGGTCCAAGATCCAATCCAGAAACACATTTTACTTTTAATCTTCATTTTTTTATACTCTCCCACACTATAGAACATTTTCTTACTCTTTTCTTATTTTCATGACCTTGAAGTTTAATAAATACATGTCTTCCGTTTCATGTGATATCCCTCAACCTGGATTTATTCGACAGTTTGTTGGTGTTCAGTTTCTCAGTCATGTCCGACTCTTTGTGACCCCACAGACTGCAGCACACCAGGCTTCCCTGTCCTTAACCATCTCCCAGAGCTTGCTCAAACTCATGTCCATTGAGTCAGTGATGCCATCCAACCATCTCATCCTCTGTCATCCCCTTCTCTTCCTGCCTTCAATCCTTCCCAGCATCAGGGTCTTTTCCAATGTGTTGGCTCTTTGCCTCACGTGGCCAAAGTATTGGCGCTTCAGCTTCAGCATCAGTCCTTCCAATGAATATTCAGGGTTGATTTCCTTTAGGATTGATTGGTTTGATCTCCTTGCAGTCCAAGGGACTCCGAAGAGTCTTTTCCAACACCACAATCCAAAATCATCAATTCTTCAGTGCTCAGCCTTCTTTATGGTCCAATTTTCACATCCATACATGACTACTGGAAAAACCATAGCTTTGACTCTACGGACTTTGTCAGCAGTGTGATGTCTCTGCTTTTTAATACACTGTCTAGGTTTGTTATAGCTTTTCTTCCAAGGAACAAGTGTCTTTTAACTTCATGGCTGCAGTCACTGTCTGCAGTGATTTTGGAGCCCAAGAAATTTGGTAATTATTCATGTCTAAATTCAAGCCATGCAATCCTGGCAGAAAGAATACAGAAATGAAATTATAGTTTAAACAGAGCATCAAGAGGCAATGATGGCAATCCAGTTCTGTTAATTCCAGTGATAACGGTAGTCTTCATTACTTCTGTAAGATGGTGTCTTTCAGGTTTCTCAAACTTAGAGTCATCATTTTTCCCTTTATAATTGTTGTCTTTTTGAGAAGATCAGTTCAGTTCAGTCCCTCAGTCGTGTCCGACTCTTTGTGACCCCATGAACCACAGCACGCCAGGCCTCCCTGTCCATCAGCAACTCCCAGAGTCCACCCAAACCCATGTCCATTGAGTCGGTGATGCCATCCAACCATCTCATCCTCTGTCGTCCCCTTCTCCTCCTGCCCTCAATCTTTCCCAGCACCAGGGTCTTTTCAGCTCTTCACATCAGGTGGCCAAAGTATTAGAGTTTCAGCTTCAACATCAGTCCTTCCAATGAACACCCAGGACTGATCTCCTTTAGGATAGACTGGTTGGATCTCCTTGCAGTCCAAGGGACTCTCAAGAGTCTTCTCCAATACCACAGTTCAAAAGAATAAATTCTTATGCATTCAGCTTTCTTTATAGTCCAACTCTCACATCCATACATGACCACCAGAAAAACCATAGCCTTGACTAGATGGACCTTTGTTGATAAAGTAATGTCTCTGCTTTTCAGTATGCTGTCTAGGTTGGTCATAACTTTTCTCCCAAGGAGTAAGCATCTTTTAATTTCATGGCTGCAATCACCATCTGCAGTGATTTTGGAGCCCATAAAAATAAAGTCAGCCACTGTTTCCACTGTTTCCCCATCTATTTGCCATGAAGTGATGGGACCAGGTGCCATGATCTTAGTTTTCTGAATGTTGAGCTTTAAGCCAACTTTTTCACTCTCCTCTTTCACTTTCATCAAGAGGCTCTTTAGTTCTTCCTCACTTTCTGCCATAAGGATGGTGTCATTTGGATATCTGAGTTTATTGATATTTCTCCTGGCAATCTTGATTCTAGCTTGTGTTTCATCTATTCCACTACCCTGTTCTTCAATCACCCACTAACATGCCTTGATGATTTCTGCCTAACTTAGCCACTACTATGGTAATTCTCAAATGATGATTTTCTCTTTATATTATTCCTTTTACATTCATCAGCTTATTACATTCTACTCTAAAAAAAAACTTTTATTTCACCTCTTAAAAATTCATTAATCTTTTGTATTCATATGAACTTCTGGAATCCTATACTTAAAATATTTGGTTGTAATTCTTATCACTACTTATTTTGATACTCAAATTATCCTATATTTTGCTCTGGGCATCCTTTCAGGCTTGCTCCATTGCCCTTTTGACACACCTCCTTCATTCTTTGATTGCCTTCTTATCTGTCAAATACAATTAGATGTTTCAGGATCATCTTGTACTTTTCCTACTCTGGTCCCATAATCAGTCAATTTCCAAGGAGCTTTGGTTCCTTTTAGAAGAGAGTGATATTTATAAACCAAGATCTGTGCATTCAGTGCCCTCCAGGAGACAGAACTAGGAAATATTTTGTATATATGTGTTATTTGTGTACACAACGCACTCACACCCCACATACATTCGTATCTATTTTTCTATGTGTGTGTGTGTGTGATGAATACACATCAATATTTCCAATTCAAATCCAACATCCTAAGATTCTTTCTAGCCCTCCCCTTTAGTGTTTGTAAATTCTCTGACAGTGAGATATCTAGCTCTCATGATTCTCAATATATTTACTGATATGCTCAATATTCTTATATATAATAAATTTTCTGCTTGGTGACTTCCTCAGCCCATAGACCCATTGCCATTTCCTCAGCCATTGGCTCCTCGGCCTTGTCACATTCTAAATCTCCATCATAGAAAAAGGAACCCTCTTACACTGTTGGCGGGAATGCAAACTAGTTCAGCCACTATGGAGAACAGTGTGGAGGCTCCTTTAAAGACTGGAAATAGAACAGCCATACAACCCAGCAATCCCACTGCTGGGCATATACACTGAGGAAACCAGAATTGAAAGAGACACGTGTACTCCAATGTTCATCGCAGCACTGTTTATAATAGCCAGGACATGGAAGCAACCTAGATGTCCATCGCAGACGAATGGATAAGAAAGCTGTGGTACATATACCCAATGGAATATTACTCAGCAATTAAAAAGAATACATTTGAATCAGTTCTAATCAGGTGGATGAAACTGGAGCCTATTATACAGAGCGAAGTAAGTCAGAAATAAAAACACCAATACAGTATATTAACACATATATATGGAATTTAGAAAGATGGTAATGATGACCCTATGTGCGAGACAGCAAAAGAGACACAGATGTAAAGGACAGTCTTTTGGACTCTGTGGGAGAAGGCAAGAGTGGGATGATTTGAGAGAATAGCATTGAAACATGTATATTATCATATGTGAACTAGATCGCCAGTCCAGGTTCAATGCATGAGACAGGGTGCTCAGGGCTGGTGCACTGGGATGACCCTGAGGGATGGGATGGGGAGGGAGGTGGGAGGGAGGGTCAGGATGGGGAACACATGTACACCCATGGCTGATTCATGTGAATGTATGGCAAAAACCATCACAATATTGTAAATAAATTTTTAAAAAGAAAAAATAATAAATCTCCATCACACCACCATCTCCAAGAGAAGGGAAAAGAAAAGGAAGAAGGATGTTCTTACTGTTTTTAATAATTTACATGTATTTGTGTTGTTAATTTAATATATGAGTCATGGCATCTGTGAAAAATTAAAGAATTAACTCCTTTTAATGTTGATGCCTCTTTTTTCTTACCCTTTTCTATATTAATTAGAAAGTTCTCAACAAATGTTAAGTAATAGAGATGATACTGGCATCTTTGCCTTATTTCTGACAAATAGTATTTCTGTGCCATTTAGCAATATGCCAATTATTTTCTTGTTCTCATTTCATTATTTTTTTCTGTCCATTATTCCTGTTTTATTAATAGTTTGCTTTTGTCAGGCATTGTCACTGAATTTTATAAAAAGACTTGTTGTATCTGTTTTTTTAAAGGTTTGTTTTACTTTATTTGAAAATTAAGGCATTGACAACAGACTATTTGATGAAGGGAAGGAGAGCATCTAAATCCACTTTTTAATTTTTTGTTGTTTTTTAAATTAATTTTTTGGGGAATATAGTTGCTTTACAATGTTGTGTTAACTCCTACTTTAGAGCAAAATGAATCAGCCATGTGTATATGTGTCCCCTCTTTTGGACTTCCTTCCCATTCAGGTTACCATAGTGCACGATGTAGAGCTCCCCGTGCTATATACACTATTTTCTCATTAGTTATCTATTTTATACATAATATAGTGTATATGTGTCAATCCCCATCTACCAATTCCTCACACTCCCCTCCCCCACCTTGGTATCCATATATTTGTTCTCTATGTCTGTGTCTCTATTTCTGCTTTGCACATATTGTGAAAATGACTGTATTACCCAAAGCAATCTACAGATTCAAGGCAGTCCTTATCAAATTACCAGTGGCATTTTTCACAAAAATAGAACAAAATTCTTTTACAACTTGTATGGAAACACAAAAGACTCTGAATAGCAAAAGCTATCTTAAGAAAAAACAGAGCTAGAGGAATACGGTTCCTTGACATCAGACTATAGTAGATAGCTACAGTAATCAAGACAGTATGGTACTGACACAAAAACAGAAATATAGATTAGTGGAACAGGATAGAAAGCCCACAGATAAACCTACACACCTATGGTCATATAATCTATGACAAAGGAGGCAGGAATATACAGTGGGTTGCTAAGTCACTTCAGTTGTGTCTGACTCTGTGTGACCCCATAGACAGCAGCCCACCAGGCTTCCCCGTCCCTGGGATTCTCCAGGCAAGAACAAACACTGGAGTGGGTTGCCATTTCCTTCTCCAATGCTTGAAAGTGAAAAGTGAAAGTGAAGTCGCTCAGTTGTGTCTGACTCTGTGCGACTCCATGGACTGCTGTCTACCAGGCTCCTCTGTCCATGGGATTTTCCAGGCAAGAGCACTGGAGTGGGGTGCCATTGCCTTCTCCGTACAATGGGTAAAGACAGCCTTTTCAATAAGTGGTGGTGGAGAAAACTAGACAGCTACATGTAAAAGAATGAAATTAGAACACACCATACACAAAAATAAACTTCAAAATAGATTAAAGCCCTAAATGTAAGACCAGACACTATAAAACTTTTAGAGGAAAACATAGGTGTACACTCTTGGATGTAAATCTCAGCAAGAAGTTTTTGATCCACCTTCTAGAGTTAATGAAAGCAAACAAATAGGACCTAATTAAACCTAAAGGCTTTTGCATAGCAAAGGAAACCATAAACAATACCAAAAGACAACCCTCAGAATGGGAGAAAATATTTGCAAACGAAGCAACTGGCAAGGGATTTATTTCCAAAATATAGAAACAGCTCATGAGCTCAATATTAAAAAATATATATATCCCAATAAAAAATGAGCAGATCTAAATAGACATTTCTCTAAGGAAGACGTATAGATGGCCAACAAACACATGGAAAGATACTCAACAACACTAACTATTAGAGAAATGAAAATCAAAACTACAAGGAGGTATCACCTCACACCAGTCAAAATGGCCATCATCAAGAATCTATGAATAATAAATGCTGGAGAGTGTGTGGATAAAAGGGAACCCTTTTACACTGTTAGTGCGAATGTAAATTGGTACAGCTGCGATGGAAACCAGTATGGAAGTTCCTTCCAAAACTAAAATAGAGCTACCATTTGACCAAGCAATTCCATTCCTGGGAATGTATCTGGAAAAGACAAAAATTAACTTGAAAAGTTACATGCACCCCAATGTTCATTGCAGCACTATTTACAATAGTCAAGACATGGAAGCAACCTCAATGTTCACCAACAGTAGAATGGATAAGGAAGATGTTGTACATGTATACAATGGAATATTACTCAGCCCTAAAATGGAATGAAATTATGCCATTTGCAGAGATGTGTAGGGACTTTGAGACTGTCATGCTGAGTGAAGTCAGAAAGAGAAAAACAAATATCATATATTAAAACATAGAATCTAGATGGAGAAGGGCATGGCAACCCACTCCAGTATTCTTGCCTGGAGAATCCAAGACAGAGGAGCCTGGCGGGCTACAGTCCACGGAGTCGCAAAGAGTCGGACACAACTGAGTGACTAACACACACACACATACACATAGAATCTAGAAAAATAGTGAAGATAATCTTATCTGCAAAGCAGAAATAGAGACACAAATGTTGAGAACAAATGTATGGATATCATGGGGGAAGGGGGTGGGGATGATTAAGAGATTGAGATTGACATATACACAGTACTGTGTATACAATAGATAACTAATGAGAACCTGTATAGCACAGGGAACTCTACTTGGTGCTCTGTGGTGACCTAAATGGGAAGGAAACACAAAAGAGAGGGGAGATTATATATATATATATATATATATATATATATATACACACACACATATATATAATGATACAGTTTGCTGTACAATAGAAACTGACACAGCAGTGTAAAGTAACTATACTTCAATAAAAAAATAAAATATACAGTAGAAATTAAAACATTCAAAAAAGGTCCAGGTTTTCTAATTTGTTTGTGTGAAGCCCAACAGGATTTTGAGGAATGCAGTTAGGGTTAGCCGGACAAGTTCCTAACTGCTCTAGTGAAGGCAAATAAATTCACCAACTGTAAACTCTACTTCACTCTTTTCTGAACTGCTGCTACTTCTACCAGAAACCCTAGCAGCAATTTCCAGGCTTGCTTTACTCTCCAGTCTTCCCTCTTATAAGTCAGACTTACAGCCTGGTGCTCCAAGTTCTCATGTTGACCCTTCATTATTTCATACCTCCACCTTCCCTAGCAATGTATCAGTATCTGGAACTAGGCTGGCTTTTTCTGTGCTCTGCTGAATTTATCTCCCTAGACTCCTGCAGAGCTGGAGCCCCATACAGACACCTACACTCTCAATGCTAACAGATTTTATTATCCAGGGCCACTTGCTACCGTACTCTGGTTTCAATTTGTTTGCTAGACATCCTCTAAGCCATAGGTTTCATTTGCTACCAGAGGACCATTCTTTGGAGCCTTCTCCATAGCCCTCCACTTGTTCAGTGGTGCCCCCTGGAGTTATGCAACATGGCATTCACCATCCCTTTTCTCTCCCTAACGAATCCCCTCTGGCTCGGGAGTTTCCACTTCAATCCTGACAAATGAATCATTATTTTGTACCGGCTTAAGTCAAGTTCCTGCCTGATGACTTTTGCAAGGTAAAAGGGGGAATTCTTTCCATCCACCAGTTTTTCTCCTTTCTGTTCCCTGCTTTGATGTGAATTTATGATTCCAGGTATCTGTGTTTCTTGGGGTTTACATGCACAAATTTCCCTTTCAACAGAAGGTGCCTTATGACAACTAGCAACAGAGAAGAGCAATTTAGGAAAATGCTCCTAAAGCACAGAGGCTAAAGCAGATTGACTTCAGTTTTCAAACTGCGCTCTGCAGCTGACCACCAATATATCTGCCTGTCTAGAGGTGCTTGAAGGGATTTAGCATTTTGTTTGGGCTTTTGTAGCAAGGATTCTGAGATCATTGCCTTAACAGAAGACACATACCTGGGGAATGACTACAAACTGCTTTAGCAAAAGAATTCCTACAAACTGTTTTTTGTAAGAGACTGCATCACTTTCAAATCAAGATACTTATAAAACAGAAATGTTTGAAAATGTTTTAAACCATTCTTGTCTAAATGTTACTAATCCCCCTACGGTGGGTTCAGGCTATAACATGGAAGAATTTGAGAACAGTGGGATAGAAGAGGTCTTTTGGGCTACTAGGGTATTAACAGAAGTGATTGAGGTTGGAATAATTGCCTGGTAAGATGGTAGGTTCTATATTGTATGAAAAGTGGGGTAGTCAGGTAGTTATCAGATGAAATGTGTTGGGGTCCTATGAAGGGGATTTCTGTTCCAGGCAACCATTTACTGATTGAATTCTGGAGTCTTTTAGAAACCTACAATCCTTGATTTTATATTACAGGAATTCAGAAGGTGCAGCATATCAATGAAAACTGATGAAACCAGAAAAAATTCTTAGATGAGGTAGAACTGGAAGTGCTAGGGCAAAATCTTGTTCAGGGTCTTGTCTGTCTGCTAATCTGCCAAAATCAGAACAAAATGGAGCGATTTTATTGAGATTCCAGAACCTTACTGCTCTCCACTCTACTCTCTGTAACCTAGGAGGAACCTGGAAAACCCACTTCGAAATCTGTACTCATTAGGAGCTTGGGTTTTATGGAATGCCCAAATTCTTGGGACACAGCAGAAAGTGCTCACTGGCTGTTCCAGAGATGACTTGGACATGGAGTCTAGGCATGAGCAGAAAGCTGTGACCCAAAGGAGAACAATGTGGTGCGGTGGGGGATACTGGGTGGGTAAACATCTTCGCCTCCAATGGAGCTATATCTACCCATGAGAGAAGAAAAGGTTTGTGAAGTCTGGAGAATGTTGTCAAGGTCTAGGTCCCTAGATCTGGGTGTAGCTGCCCAAAGCCTACACTTGCAGTCTGGTGAGCTTGGTGAACCCTGCCCTCAGGATGAGATCTGAAACTCACCTCTCTCTGAAATATAAGAAGGCTTGATCCACACCAGCTATTTCCACACCCCTGGGATTAAAGGGTGTGGTTTCTCTCCTAAGGCTCCCCTGAATGCTCAGCTGGTAAAGAATCTGCTTGCAATGTGGGAGAGCTGGGTTTGATCCCTGGGTTGGGAAGATCCCCTGGAGAAGGGAATGGAAACCCACTCCAGTATTCTGGCCTGGAGAATTCTATAGACTGTATAGTCCATGAGGTTGCAAAGAGTCAGACAGGACTGAGCAACTTTCACTTCTTTTTCTACTAATTCCTAGAATAGAATAGCCCTGGTTGGGGACTGCCAGACCCATACCTTGGCCCACCATGCTTTGGATGCTCCGAGTGGAAGGTGTTTAACCCAGCATGCATTTGGCTATGTGAGTCTGGTGTTAAGAAAACCTCTGTGTCACTCTGGTGAAACTGGAAAATTATCAAATTTACTTCATTAAAAGGAAGGGCACCATGTTGTTGCTGGATTTCATTCTATCCTTCTGGTCAGAATCCCTCCTGGAATTTTTTTCTCTCACCTTCTTGTGGCTCTCTCATTTAGCAGAGCTTTTGTATAGGTCTTTTAACAGCATGAGTCAGTAGGAAAAGAGTTAATCTCAACTGCTGTGGCCTCTAAATATTATTTTATATGCCTGTTGGAGGTCTGGTGCTCTCACCTCCTGCTGTTAATCTAAAGTTTTATTATGGTCTCACTTAACCAATGTGCAAAACACTCACTCTGCCTGCCTCAGACATGTGTCACTGTCCCTAGCCCAGGGCCTCTCATGAAGCCAGTGCTCAGCTGTTGAATAATTTCATGACTTCGGTGCTGCAGCAGCCACTTGTAAAGGCCACGTTTTCATTTTCTCAGAAAAACAAACTGCAATTTAGGTACACTATCACTAGATGGAACTAGTCTGTTACAGCAACTTGAGACCAAATCCCAAAATGTGAGCCCTGGGTATATTGTTGAGATGTTTCCTAAAATTATAAATAAATAAATCTCTTTATTAAAACTATTGAACTCCAATTTAGACAGCAGAGTAGATAATTCTCTTAAATTTCTTATGGATTTCTTGCTTTCCCTTCATCAGCTCAACTGGCATCATATTTTAGAGTCAAAAGTCTCTTCGAACAGGTACTTTTTATTCAGGCTTGGAGCTGCTTTTACGTCAGTCTCCCACCCCAGATGCCTACCCCTCAGTGGTTAGCAAAAACCAAACTGTTGATCTCAGCCACAGGCTGTCTATTCATCTTGCCTCCACTATTTGAACTAATTATAGGGAACAAACTCTTTGCCTGCTAAGGAAGAGAAATAAGCTTCACAGAGGTGTGACGGTACTGAAAGTGTACAAGCTACCCCCTCCCTTAGTCTCTTGTCCTGAAAACAGAAGGGATACTTTCTTGACACCATCAAGCTTCCCTCCTCCCATCAGCTTTCTGAACCTGCTGGGGGCTGCTGGCTTAATTTCCACAATAGCTGCAGTTAATTAGTATCCCAGGGTAACTGATTTCCCTTAGCAACAGAGGTAACAATGGCTTCAGCTCACAAATTACCTTAGCTACAGTTTCCTTTCACTGATAAAAACATGTTCAACAATACTCAAACACAGGCTTTAAACTGAAAATTAATCTCATGTCCACTTATCAACAAATATTTATTAAGCTCCTTCTGTGTGCACATCATAGATCTGGCCACTGGGTATAGAGAACTGAATCAGCTATAGTCCTTTCTCTTGGGGAACTCAAAAAAGAATTGGGAAGAGAAGAAATGAACTAAAAGAGGTTTAAAGAATGATAGTATTAAATGTATCACTTGGTTTGAAGATATGGAGGATATCTGAGGAAGGTGAAGGTCTTTGAGCCTGGGGGAGGTTGATCTTGAGCTTGAAAGTTCAACTGTGGAGCCTGGCAAATTTAATGCAAACTATGGAAATGCTGGCTGACTTTATTTTTTTGGCTCCAAAATCACTGCAGATGGTGATTGCAGCCATGAAATTAAAAGACGCTTACTCCTTGGAAGGAAAGTTATGACCAACCTAGACAGCATATTAAAAAGCAGAGATATTACCTTGTCATCAAAAGTCCATCTAGTCAAGGCTATGGTTTTTCCAGTGGTCATGTATGGATGTGAGAGTTGGACTATAAAGAAAGCTGAGCGCAGAAGAATTGATGCTTTTGAACTGTGGTGTTGGAGAAGACTCTTGAGAGTCCCTTGGACTGCAAGGAGATCCAACCAGTCCATCCTAAAGGAGATCAGTCCTGGGTGTTCATTGGAAGGACTGATGCTGAAGCTGAAACTCCAATACTTTGGCCACCTGATGCGAAGAGCTGACTCATTTGAAAAGACCCTGATGCTGGGAAAGATTGAGGGCAGGAGTAGAAGGGGATGACAGAGGATGAGATGGTTGGATGGCATCACTGACTCAATGGACATGGGTTTGGGTGGACTCCGGGAGTTGGTGATGGACAGGGAGGCCTGGCGTGCTGTGGTTCATGGGGTCGCAAAGAGTCAGACACGACTGAGCGACTAAACTGAACTGAACTGAAGGATTATCATACAAAATCATATCTCTGGGAAGCTTTGTTCTTTGTCACCATTCCTTGGGTGTCTCTTGTCTATCACATTCTCACCAGCAGCCTTCCTACTTCTACAGATCATTAACACTCATCCAAAAATCCCAGGACCCGCCACAGTGCTTGTGCTATTTTCCCACATCTAACTATTCCACATGGCTTTCCTGGGGCTCAGCTGTAGAGAATCTACCTGCAATCCAGGAGGCTTGCAGGAGATGTGGGAAGCACAGGTTTGATCTCTGGGTTGAGAAAATCCCCTGCAGGAGGAAATGTCAACCTACTCCAGTATTCTTATCTGGGAAATCCCATGGACAGAGGGGCCTGGCAGGCTACAGTCCATAGGGTGGCAAAGAGTCAGACATGACTGAGCACACACAAAAAGCACTCCGCAACATATAACAAACCTTGACAAATTTTCAATGAGAAAAAAAAAAATAGCAAAAACCAAATTCCCTCCATCTGTGACTTGATGTGAGCAGTTCAACTGAGTTCAGTTCAGTCACTCAGTCATGTCCAACTCTTTGCAACCCCATGGACTGCAGTGTGCCAGGCTTCCCTGTCCATCACCAACTCCAGGATCTAGCTCAAAGTCATGTCCATCGAGTCAGTGATGCCATCCAACCATCTCATCCTCTATCATTCCCTTCTCCTCTTGTTTTCAATCTTTCACAGCATCAGAGTCTTTTCTAAACAGTCAGTTCTTTGCATCAGGTGACCAAAGTGTTGTAGATTCAGCTTCAGCATCAGTCCTTCCAATGAACATTCAGGACTGATTTCCTTTAGGATTGACTGGTGTAATCTCCTTGCAGTCCAAGGGACTCTCAAGAGTCTTCTCTAACACCACAGTTCAAAAGCATCAGTTCTTCGGCACTCAGCTTTCTTTATGGTCCAACTCTCACATCCATACATAACTAGTGGAAAAACCATAGCTTTGGCTATATGGACCTTTTTCAGCAAAGTAATGTCTTTGCTTTTTAAAATGCTGTCTAGGTTGGTCATAGCTTTTCTACCAACGAGAAAATGTCTTTTAATTTCATGGCTGCAGTCACTGTCTGCAGTGATTTTGGAGCCCAAGAAAATAGTTTCTCACTCTTTCCATTGTTTCCCCAACTATTTGCCATGAAGAGATGGGACTGGATGCCATGATCTAAGTTTTTTGAGTGTTGAGTTTTAAGCCAGCTTTTTCACTCTCCTCTTTCACTTTCATCAAGAGGCTCTTTAGTTCCTCTTTGCTTTCTGCCTTAAGGGTGTTGCCATCTGCCTATTTGAGGTTATTGATATTTCTTCCAACAATCTTAATTCCAGCTTGTGCTTCATCCAGCCCGGCATTTCACATGATGTACTCCACATATAAGTTATATAAGCAGGGTGACAATACACAGCTTTGATGTATTCCCTCCCAATTTGGAATCAGTCCATTGTTCAATGTCCAGTTCTAACTGTTACTTCTTGACCTGCTTACAGATTTCTCAGGAGCCAGGTAGGTGGTCTGGTATTCCCATCTCTTTACGAATTTTCCACTGTTTATTGTGATCCACACAGTCAAAGGCTTTAGCGTAGTCAATGAAGCAGAAGTAGATGTTTTTCTGGCATTCTCTTGCTTTTCCTATGATCCAACGGATGTTGGCAATTTGATCCTTGGTTCCACTGCCTTTTCTAAATCCAGCTTGAACATCTGGAAGTTCTCAGTTCACTTACTGTTGAAGCCTAGCTTGGAGAATTTTGAGCATTACTTTGCTAGCATGTGAGATGGGTGCAATTGTGTGGTAGTTTGAACTTCCTTTGGCATTGCCTTTCTTTGGGATGATTTGGCCAAGCATAGGCTTATTTCAAAGGGTGCAACATAGAAAAGTCATTGGGCTCACTCCACCCCCACCCCAAGGCTAGCTGGTGTTTTTCTCTTTAGTTATTTAAGAGGATCTTATTAAGGTCTTATTTTTTAAAATAAAACAAAGGCAAGCATTATGATTGCAATTCAATAAATGTACAGAAGGAACCCCACTGATACATATTGTTTTATATTTTGTGGGCTTTGTTTCATATTGAACATTCTAAAATTAGATCCTTATATTTATCTGGTTTCCCCATATTTGTGAGAATAAAAACTCATCAGCATTTAAACAGAAGTCAAATGCCAAACAAAATTCCACTTTCTAGAAAAATATCTATGGAAACAATTTTCCAAATATAAGTAATTTTTAGTAGCTGAATATCTACAAATAAATGGAAATTTATTGAATACCTAATTCAGATGATTGTTATATCTACTACTGTGGGCAAGAATCCCTTAGAAGAAGTGGAGTAGTTTTCATAGTCAGCAAAAGAGTCTGAAATGCAGTCCTTGCATGTAATCTCAAAAATGACAGAATCATCTCGGTTCGTTTCCAAGGCAAACCATTCAATATCACAGTAATCTAAGTCTAGGCCCCAACCACTAATGCTAAAGAAGCTGAAGTTGAATAGTTCAATGAAGACTTGCAACACATTACAGAAGTAACACCAATAAAAGGTGTCCTTTTTTTTTTCCATAGGGGATTGAAAGGCAAAAGTTGGAAGTCAAGAGATAGCTGGAGTAACAGGCAAGTTTGGCCTTGGAGTACATAATGAAACAGAGCAAAGGCTGAGAGTTTTGTCAAGAGAACACACTGGTTATAGCAAACACCCTCTTCCAACAACACAAGAGATGATTCTACACATGGACATCACCAGATGGTCCATGCAAAAATCAGATTGATTATGTTCTTTGCAACTGAAGATGAAGAAGCTCTATACAGTCAGTAAAAACAATACCAGGAGGTGGCTGTGGCTCACATCATGAGCTCCTTATTGCAAAATTCAGACTTAAATTGAAGAAAGTAGGGAAAATCACTAGCCATTCAAATATGACCTAAATCAAATCCCTTACGATTTTATAGTGGAGGTGACTAATAGATTCAAGGGATTAGATCTGGTAGACAGAGTGCCTGCAGAACTACAGATGGAAGTTCATCACATTGTACAGGAGGCAGTGATGAAAACCATTCCAAAGAAAAAGAAATGTAAGAAGGCAAAAAGTGGTTGTCTGAGGAGGCTTTAGAAATAGCTGAGGAAAAGCAAAGGGCAAAGGAGAAAGGGAAAGATATACCCAACTGAATGCAGTGTTCCAGAGAATAGTGAGAAGAGATAAGAAAGCCTTCTTAAATGAACAATGCAAAGAAATAGAGGAAACAGTAGGATGGGAAAGATTAGAGATCTCTTCAAGAAAATTAGAGATGCCAAGGGAAATTTCATGGAAAGATGGGCACAATAAAGGACAGAAATGGCAAGGATCTAACAGAAGCAGAAGAGATTAAGAAGAGGTGACAAGAATACACAGAAGAACTATACAGAAAAGATTTTCATGACCCAGATAACCACGATGTTGTGGTCACTCATCTAGTGCCAGACATCCTGGAGTGTGAAGTCAAGGGGGCCTTAGGAAGCATTACTTCAAACAAAGCTAGTGGAGGTGATGGAGTTTCAGCTGAGCTATTTCAAATCCTAAAAGATTATGCTGTTAAAGTGCTGCATTCAATATGCCAGCAAATCTGGAAAACTCAACAGTGGCCACAGGACTGGAAAAGGTCAGTTTTCATTCCAATACCAAAGAAAGGCAATGCCAAAGAAAGTTCAAACTACCGTATGAGGACTCTCATTTCCCCTGCTAACAAGGTAATGCTCAAAATCCTTCAGGCCAGGCTTCAGCAGTACATGAACCGAGAACTTCCAGATGTATGGGCTAGATTTAGAAAAGGCAGAGGCACCAGAGATCAAATTAACAACATCCATTGGACCATAGAAAAAACAAGGGTATTCCAGAAAAACATCTGCTTCATTGACTATGCTAAACTCTGTGTGTGGATCACAACAAACTGAAAATTCTTGAAGTGATGGGAATACCAGACCACCTTACCTGTCTCCTGAGAAAACTCTATGCAGATAAAGAAACCACAGTTAGAACTGAACATAGAACAATGGATTTTTTCAAAATTGAGAAAAGAGTACGTCAAGGCTGCATATCATCACCTTGTTTTTTTAACTTCTATGCAGAATTCATGCATGCTAATTCACTTCAGTTGTGTCTGACTCTTTGCGACCCTATGGACTTTAGCCCACCAGGCTCCTGTTTCCACAAAATTATCTAGGCAAGAATACTGGAGTGGGTTGCTCTGCCCTCCTTCAGGGGATCTTCCGAACCCAGGGATGCAACCCACATCTCTTTATGTTTCCTGCGTTGGCAAGTGGGTTCTTTACCTCTAGCGCCACCTGGGAAGTCCGTATGGAGAGTACATCATAGGAAATGGCAGGCTGGATGAAATACAAGCTAGAATCAAGATTGCTGGGAGAAATATCAACAACCTCAGAGTTGCAGATGATATCACTCTAAAGGCAGAAAGCAAAAAGGAACTAAAGAACCTCTTGATTAGGGTGCAAAAGGAGAGCGAAAAAGCTGGCATGAAACTCAACATTCAAACACTAAGATAATGGCAACTGGTCCCATCACTTCATGGCAAATAGATAGGGAAACAATGGAAACAGTGGCAGACTTTATTTTCCTGGGCTCCAACATCACCATGAACAGTGACTTCAGCCACAAAATTAAGACACTTGCTCCTTGGAAGAAAAGCTATGACAAACCTAGACAGTGTATTCAAAAGCAGAGACATCACTTTGCAAACAAAGATCCATATAGCCAAAGCTATGGTTGTCCCAGTAGTCATGTATAGATGTGAGAGCTGGAACATAAAGAAAGCTGAACACTGAAGAATTGATGCTTTTGAACTGTGGTGTTGGAGAAAACTCTTGAGAGTCCCTTAGACTGCAAGGAGATCAAACCAGTCAATATTAAAGAAATCAATCCTGAATATTCACTGGAAGGACTGATGCAGAAGCTAAAGCTCTAATACTTTGGCCACCTGATGAGTAGAACCAACTCATTGGAAAAGACCCTGATTCTGGGAAAGACTGAAGGCAGGAGGAGAAGGGGGATGATAGAGGATGAGATGGTTGGATGGCATCACCGACTCAATGGACATGAATTTGAACAAACTCCAGGAGATAGTGAAGGCCAGGGAAGCCTAACTTGCTGCAGTCCATGGGTTTGCAGAGAGTGAGACACAACTTAGGGGCCAAACAAGAACCAAGTGCCATGCCTGTGCAGAGTGCACTTTGCCTATGCATCCCATTCCGTTCTCAATTGCTCTGAAATTGTGATTGCTCTGCCCATTTTATGGATGAGGAAACAGGTGGGTCAAAGATGTTAAGCACAGGCACAGAGCTACCAAAAGGCAGATCTGGGACATTAATCCATGTCCTCTAACTCTACACCGAATGCTTTTATATACATACTCACACATAAGATTCATTCATTCGTTTATGTGGCCATGCTGGGACTTCAGTGTTGTGTGTGGGCTTTCTCTAGATGCAGGGAGCAAGGGTTATTCTCTAGTTGTGTTGCTTGGGCTTCTCATTGTGGTGGCTTCTCTTGTTGCAGAGCATGGGCTCTGGGTGCATTGGCTTCAGTAGCTGTGACACACTGGCTTAGTTGCCCCACTGCACTGGGATCTTCCCCGACCAGGGATCAAATCCGTGTCCCTTGAATTGGTAGACGGATTGTTAACCACTGAGACATCAAGGAAGTCCTCAGTGCTTTTCTTAACATACCACAGAAGCAAGAACAGGAGCTTCTTCCAAAAGTAAATTTTTAGTAAAGAACTACATAAGCAAATGTTCATGAATTAGACATTTCAAATTTCAGATTCAATTCACTTGGTCACTTAAGAAATAAAAGACTTAATCAATCACAAAGAATTTCACTTAGATTTATTATCCAAAGTGATTAATAAGCATGACATTTCCTACCAGGTCCAAATGATAAAATCAATTTGGGAACTTTACCAATAATTTGAACTTGAGATGCTAATCTTAAAAGAAAGCCTATATATCAAAATTGTCATAGTATGACACAAATATACAAAAATCTTATTTTTCAATTTCTATTAAACTGATTTTTCTTTTAAAGAAGAGTTGGAAAGCCAAAAATACCCCCCTTCAAATCCATTGAGCCCCTTGCATTTTATTTAAGAGGTTCCATTTTTCAAGCCAAAGCCCAGAAGACGAAACAAACTCATCTAATTCACACCGTAGAATTGTAATTGCTCTGCTAGAGCCAATATCTAAATGCCTGTATTAAGGACTTCCCACTGACCAGAAAGTGTTAATTTATCAATCTACACAACTTTCTTTTATACTTTTAAGCTACTCCTCATTTTTCTCATGATTAGGACTGCCTATTAGAAGACTCTCAATAATTTTAAATTTCTGATAAGCAACAAATAATCTTTAGATAAGTATGTCCTGTGCAATAATTAGGATATGACTATACTAAAAATATATTGTTTACCTGAAATTCAAATTTAGTTGGACATGTATTTTTACTTGCCAAATCTGGCAACACCACTCTTGATAAATTAATGCCATAGAATACAGATTTCCCAATTTATTACCCCCAAATAATTTCCTGAATTACCAAGGAGTCAAATGGAAGAGGCAATTGTGTAAAGGTATCAGGAAAAAACAAGGAAAAATTATATGCAATCTTAAAGTGAAAAGGCATTTCTAAGCAAGATGCAAAACCCATGAAACAAAGTTTGATAAATCTAACTACACACAACATTTTAAATTTACTTTTTGCATGAAAATACAACAAACAAAGTCAAAACACAATTTTAGAAAAACATCTTCAAAACATCTGACCCACAGTGAACTGTTATTTAATATGTAAAGATCTTTTACAAATCAATAGGTAAAAGAGCAAAAGCATAAATAGAAAAATGAATAAAGGCCATAAATACACAGTTCACTGAAAAATAAATACACATGGCCAATAAACACAGAAAAATATGTAACCTTACTAATAATTAAAGCAGCATAAATAAAAACAGTGAAACATCATTTCTCTCCATCAGACTTAAAAATATTAAAAGCTAAATAATGCCTAGTGTCAGTAAGGATAGAGAGATGAGCATTTCTTACCTTATAGGTGGGATTATAAATTGATGCATCATGTTTGGAGAGCATAATTTTGCAATATCTATGGATATGAAAAGTGCATTTATCCTTGACTCAACAATTGTCATTTTAGAAATTTTATTTTATAAAAATACTGTTCAAGTATGCAAAGGCATACATATACATGTTCATTGCAGCATTATTTGTGCCAGTGAAAAATTGGGATCAAGCTAACTCTCCATTATTACAGGATCAGATAAATAAATTAGCATACATTCATATATTGCAAAAATAGTCCATCAATTTAAAATATATTGATTTTCAAAGTTATTGAAATTAAAGAAAAAGTAAGGGTCACAGTGAAGTATATGGTGGCCTTCCTGTATTGATTAAACAAAAATATATATAAATATATATGTTTGTATCTGCAGAAGTAGACTGACTTTCATTATTACACCCCTGTGCACTCTTTGAAACTTTTTGTATTGTGTCTGTATGACTTTTTCAATAAAAAAAACCTAATCTATGAAAGATATCTATTTTGGGTCTTTTTTTAAAAAGCCTACTTATCTCATCTCTCATTTCTTCTCTTGTTCTTAGAGTCTTTTCGCCAGTTATCACTGTTGTGCCAGTAGGGCCCTGCAGGGAGCTGATGACAATCAGTGGCTTGCTCCCTTTCATAACACAGTCCAGCAATCAACAGTTCAATTTCCTTTTACCCGAAGGACCTTCAGTTGTTGTTAGTATCCTGGACAGTAACTTCTCCTAGCCCCCAAATTTCAGGGGACTGCATGTATTTCTCAAACCATGAAGTTTAGGACATACTGCATTTCTTGGATGGTGGCTGTTACATCCATCATTCTTGGCTTCTTTGCTGATGCTCCAGCCAATGCTGCTCTCCTCAGTGCCTTTATCCATATTGTTATCCCTTCTTGGAATGCCCTCCCTTGCCTAGCTGTTGTCACAAACTTCATCCACCCCTCAAGATTCAAGTCCCTCTTTTCCTCCAGGTTGACTTTCATAATTATTTCAACCCTGCTCAGAACACTGTTCTTTTCTTTCTCTGACTTTGAGTCTTACTTTCATAAAAAGATATTCCTACTAGTTCTTTAATAAAACATTTTTATTTATAAGTATAACCAACATTTTTACGGAAAGTGAATGTGTAGTCACTCAGTTGTGTCCAACTCTTTGTGATCCCATTGATTGTATCCCACCAAGCTCCTCCGCCCATGGAATTCTCCAGGCAAGAATACTGGAGTGGATTGCCATTCCCTTCTCCAGGGGTCCTCCTGATCCAGGGATTGAACCTGAGTTTCCTGCATTTCAGGCAAATTCTTTACCGTCTGAGTCACCAGGGAAGGAAGCCCTTTTATAGAATGTTAGGCAAATTATTCAATTTTCCTGTGTTTCAATTTCTCCATTTTAAAAGTGTGGATCATAATATCTACCATATAGGGATATCCTTGGTAATGTAAAGTGATCATTTATCTAGATTCCATATATAAGCATTAATATATGATATTTGTTTTTCTCTTTCTGACTTACTTCACTCTGTATAAGAGGCTCTAGGTTCATCCACCTCAGTTCAACTGACTCACATTCATTCTTTTTATCACTAATATTCTATTGTATATACCACAACTTCTTTAGCAGAACTGACATATATATACGGCTACTAAGTCGTTTCAGTCGTGTCCGACTCTGTGTGACCCCATAGATGGCAGCCCACCAGGCTCCGCCATCCCTGGGATTCTCCAGGAAAGAACACTGGAGTGGGTTGCCATTTCCTTCTCCAATGCATGAAAGTGAAAAGTGAAAGTGAAGTCGCTCAGTCGTGTCCGACTCTTAGCGACCCCATGGACTGCAGCCTACCAGGCTCCTCTGTCCATGGGATTTTCCAGGCAAGAGTACTGGAGTGGGGGGCTATTGGTTTCAGGTTGAAAGGTAATGTCAACTATGGTGGTCCAGTAAAAACTTCCTGGAAGAGATGTCATTTAAAATTTGAAGGATAAATTATATCTCAACAGATAATAAGAGAAACATATTTCAAGTAGAGAATATAGTACATGAAAAAGTATAATGTTATGAAGCAGCACTGCTAATTTAGAGAATAGATTATGTAATTATGAAGACTGACATGAAGAGTGTTAAGAGATGAATCCCAGCCCAGATCATGGAAGTCACTGTAGCCATGCAAAAGGGCTTAAGAAAAGGCAACTGTGAGAGGGTAGAATTTCAAATAGAGGAGATGCATCATCAGTCTAAAGTGATGACTGTCGCCTATCACTGAGCATCAGGATCACGTGAGGATCTTCAAAAGTATGGATATCCAGGTCCTACCCCTGAAACTCTTACTTGACTGATCTGTTTTTAAACCCAGATTGTGACACTTTAACTGTGCTTTGGTGTTTTTAAGGTGCATACAGGGTTGAGAAAATAAGTGTAGAGTTTCTATGAGACCATTTTGATGATAATTTGGAGGAGGCACTGGGGATGCAGGAAGGCCAAGGCCATAAGTGAGCAAGAGCATTGAGGAGCAAAGAGCTATTGCTATCGTATGGATGAAAGCATAGAAATATAGTGGTATGTTAAAAAGATAAACCATCAACCTTCTTCAAGGAAATTATTAGCTGCATAAAAACTGAAATCATGTTTCATAATATTTTTGTAGATGGCCACCTCCCCATTGTGCAGACAGGAAGAGAGCAAACTCTCCTGTCTCTTCATCTAAGGGCACTAATCCCCTCCATGTCAATTCCATCCTCATGATTTAATCATCTCTAAAAGCCCTATCTCCTCATACCATCATTGTGGGGGTTAGGATTTGAACATGAATTTTGGGGGGCCACATTCAATTGATAACTATATATATGTAATAAGTACATAGTTAGTTAAAATGGTAAAATTTAGGCTTTCCTGGTGGCTCAGACTGCAAAGAATCCACCTACAATGTGGAAGACCTGGGTTCGATCCCTGGGTTGGGAAGATCCCCTCAAGGAGGACATGGCAACCCACTCCAGTATTCTCCCCCTTCCATGGACAGGGGAGCCTGGCTGGCTACAGTCCATGAGGTCACAAAGAGTTGGACATTACTGAAGTGACTAAGCACAGCACAGCACATATTTTCCTACAGTAAAGAATTGGAGGAAAATATACAGATTATGTTGATAAGGACATAGACAAATGATCAAACAGACAGATGACTAAAAGCTGGGTGTAAAAGAGAGAAATACAAGAAAGGGAGCTGAAAAGATGGATAATAGAATCAAGATAGTAACAACTACCAAGATAATGGAATGGTGAATAGAAATTAATAATTTCATAGTTCTCCTTAAAGACTCAGCACATCAAGAACACATATACAGGATGATTTGTCATGACAGCAATTTGTATAGAGATGCCCGGGGAGGGGAGTGGAGTGGGGTTACACTTGCTCCTAGGCTGATGTGAGACCAGGGTGACACAGTTGCTAAATAAAATCATAGAAGTTGAGCTATCAATAATAGACTATGAATGTTTAAAAACAGACTTTTAAGTCTAACTGTTCTTTATACAGATCTGGAGCATTATCATAACAGAAAAAGGGAAACATGTTTACAAGAGAGCCACCAAGATGGGGAAAATTTAAGAAATCTTTTTATCTGAGGCATTGGTGAATGTACTGTATCTATCTAATCATGGTCTGCTTGAGAAAGGTTGCCCAGAAGAGATGAAGCAGATGGGTAGGTGAATAATGTGTTAGTTATCCAGAAAGAAACCAAGAAGCAAAAAGTTAAAGGTTAAATAATCCATAGGTTTCTAAAGAACTAGACCCAAAGGGTTAATAGTGCAAAGTTCCCAAGAGCCCGGGCAGCAGCTGTGAGGCAGGCCACTGCAGCTGCTGCTCAGGGTTTGGCCCCACAACACTTCCCTTGTTTCTGTCACTGCCAAAGGCAGGGTAGGGCCCTGGGAATCTAGAGATTAAAAGACATAAGAGAGAACTCCTTTCAAAATCTGTAGAGCTGGATGGCAATTATTACTATGCCCAGTTTACGGATGAGGAAACTAAGGCTCTGAAAGCTTAGATAACTGATCAAAAGTCACATTGACAAAGAATGGCAGAAATAGAATTAAAATCTGGGTCATCATTAATTCATATGTAATATTTATTGATGTCTACTTTTGCCTGGAACTGGGGCTACAAAGGTGAATAAGACATAGTCCTTGCCTTCAGGATACTTATGCTGCTGCTGCTAAGTCGCTTCAGTCGTGTCCGACTCTTTGTGACCCCGTAGACGGCAGCCCACCAGGCTCCCCCGTCCCTGGGATTCTCCAGGCAAAAACACTGGAGTGGGTTGCCATTTCCTTCTCCAATGCAAATACCTTAAAACAAGGCCATCAGGATTAAAGTAGAGGATTTCACATTATGTTAAATATTCATGTGCTGGAGAACTGTAGCTTAAGTGGAACTGAAACATAGGGCACATGTAAGGAATGACAGGAAGTACATCTGGAAAATTGATTTGGGCCCAGATTGTGTTGGCCTGACACTGCTATTCCAAATTGGGTGGACTTTATACTGTATACAGTGGAGAATCATAAATATTTCCAAAGCAGATAAATTGCATGGTAAAATCCATTTAGCAAGATAACTTTAGGAGCAGGTGGAAGGTGGACTGAGAAGAAAGGTAACTACAGTTGCTATTACAATAACCCATATAAAAGAATATGAAGACCAGACCTAAGGCAATAACGGTAGACATGTGAAGATTGGGATAAACAGATGTGAGAGATTTCTGAGAAGCTGAATCACTAAGGTTTTATGACTGATTGGACATAGAGGGAACATAAGGAAGCCAATGATGATGATGAATTGGTAAGACATTAGACAGTTAATGGAAATGAGAGATACAAGAAGAAAGCCAGGTTGAAAAAGGTAAAGATATTTGGCTTGGAATACATTCTGATATCAAGGAGAGAATGTCCAGTAAGCAGCTAGAAACGTGACTGAAATTGAAGAGAAACATTTAGGTTAAAGTTATAGAAGAGAGATCATCAGCTCTTTCAAGTTGGTTGATGTTTTAAGAGGAGAGGAAGGCAAGGAGAAAGAGGAGGAAGGGAGAGAGAAGGGAAAGGAAGGGAAGAGATTCATGAACAATATGCACAGAATATCATACTGTAACTGTAAATTAAATTAAGATATAAGTGAGTGAAAGAAACAATCCCAACAACTGAAGTTTGGGTAGAAGATTGAAAAAGAGTTTTGAGAGAATTAGAACTTCCTAGAGGGAATGGAGTTGTGCATCCCAAGAGAGAATAAAATTTTGAGACTGTAATTGAATGGACTGAGGACTAAAAAGGCCACAGCAAATTGCCTTGAGAGACTTGGGATTTAGTTGGGGGACTTAATTCAGTTATTCATAGTAGGAACATATACGTGATTGTTAAATGATTCCAGAAACAGTAAGGGAAGGAAAACAGGTATACAGAGAAAGCAACAATCATTTGAGCTGGAACTTAACAGAGCAAAAGCTTGAACTCTGGGAGAAAGAGAAATGCACAAAAGCCTATGGGTCAGCACAGAGGCTGGAACAGACTCAAAGAGAAAGAGAAGTTGGAATATCCCTAATAGATGGGTTAAGAAAACCCATATACACCCATGCATACCCATTTTGGCATCATTATCGACTCAATGTCTCAGTCTGATCACCAACATAATACATTGTCAGTCAATATCCTGGCCTTGTCTTTTCCCCTCAGGCTCTGTTCCCCAACACTTACCCCAGGGACTGTGTAACAGGGTCAAGATGGTGTCTCATCCTTCATGTCTTAATTTTTACATTTCAGCCAGAGAGAGAATGTAATAGTTACCAGTCAAAATTCCCACTGTAAGTTTTGTAAATGTGGAGAGAAAAACCAGTGATGGAAATGATTGGAAAAGGATTGTCAAAAGAGCCTTGAATGCCAGGCTGTGAAATGGGAACTTGATCCAATAAGACTGGGAAGACATATGAGTATATTGAAAAGGGAGTGGCACAGTGGGAACTTTGCTTCATGACTGGGAAACAGAAATGCAATTGATTCTCAGGGCCCTTATCCTTTGCATTTCGATTATTAAGTGAAACCTACACCAAGATTGGGCCCTAAATCTGACTGCTTTTTTTCTGTGCCAAGATGCAAGTTATAGCAGGAAAAAAAGGCCAGAGTGGAAGAAACAATATTCCTGTTCTCTTTACAGCCCCTTGGGCTCTGCAGCCTTCCTTTTACAGCTTCACCACTCAGTTTCACCATTCTTTCCCATAATTTGGTGACAAGCCCTTACCAGAGGAAATTTAAAATGATCCATAAATATAAATAAACGTGGAACTAAAAACATTTTATGCCATAAAAGATCACTGAGGTTGATTAGAGACATTAGAGCTAACATTGGCCATCACAGGTTGAGCCCCTCACCAACCTGGAGGCAAAGGACAGACCCGGAAGATCTCTCAGATTAAATTCATGTCCAGATATGAGTCTGTGCCTTGGGAGTTCTGTTCTAGATGCCTTTTGGAAACCATGGGAGAGAAATCCCAGTGTAGTGCAAAATTCCTTCTCCAAGGAATGACTGATCTTCCTAAGCATTACCTTTAGTTTAATCCCTCTCTTGGGATTGTTCATCATCTTATAGATTGTCATCAGGATGACAATGGACATGGTCATTGTCATGACAATGACATGAACCTGGACATGGTCACTCTTATAGGAGTCAGCCTTGATTTATCTTTCAGTTCTGCCCAGATTTTTGCCATTCACTTTCTCCATTCTCAAAATCTTAGCAAAGACGTGTTCCAAACCTGGACTACCCTACTTTTTCTGAGGTTCTAGAGCACAGATGAATTAATGTTTTTGAACTGTGGTGTCAGAGAAGACTCTTGAGAGTCCCTTGGACTGCAAGGAGATCCAACCAGTCCATGCTAAAGTAGATCAGTCCTGGGTGTTCATTGGAGGGACTGATGTTGAAGCTGAAACTCCAATACTTTGGCCACCTGATGCGAAGAACTGACTCACTGGAAAAGACCCTGATGCCGGGAAAGATTGAGGGCAGGAGGAGAAGGGGATGACAGAGGACGAGATGGTTGGTTGGCATCACCGACTCAATGGACATGAGTTTGAGTAAACTCCAGGAGCTGGTGATGGACAGGGAGGCCTGACATGCTGCAGTCCATGGGGTTGCAAAGAGTCGGACACGACTGAGTCACTGAAGTGAACTAAACTGATTAATGAAAGGTTTGCTTGAAGGGAAGATGTGTGTTCAAATCTTTGTTATTAAAGTATTAATGTGCAAATAACGGTGTGTTTTCTTGTCTCTGATGAATCTCAGAAATTTCTACATGACATATGGGTACAAACTTGAACTATCTGCTTCAACAGCATGTGCGTGCGTGCTAAGTTGCTTCAGTCATGTGCAACTCTTTGCAACCCTATGCAAAGAGTTGCAAACCCTCTTTGCAACTGTCCTTATATAGGAAATTGAGGTTCAAATAGGTTAAATCCCAAGGTCACACAGATGGTGTGGTATCAGTTCAGTTCAGTTGCTCAGTTATGTCCGACTCTTTGTGACCCCATGGACTGCAGCATGTCAGGCTTCCCTGTCCATCACCAACTCCTAGAGCTTGCTCAAACTTATGTCCACTGAGTCAGTGATGCCATCCAACCATCTCATCCTCTGTCCTCCCCTTCTCCTCCTGCAGGAGGAGATGGTGTGGTAGTTCTGGGATTATACCTTCTTATGTTGTTTCCTGAGCTTCTGCTCCTTGCACTACGTATTTGTAACCTGATACCAGGGAGAATGTCCATCAGATGGGGATTAGCTTAGTAGTTTATCATTCATGTGTGTGTGTGTGCTAAGTCACTTCAGTCGTGTCTGACTCTGACTCTATGGACTGTAGCTCACTAGGCTCCTCTGTCCATGGGATTCTCCAGGCAAAAATACTGGAGTGGGTTGCCTTGCCCTCCTCCAGGGGATCTTCCGAACCCAGAGATCAAACCCACTTCTCTTATGTCTCCTGTATTGGCAGGTGGATTCTTTACCACTAGCACCACCTGAAAAGCCCCTATTATTCATAGGGTGCTTTAAAAGATCTTGAAATTTTAAGTGGTGTGACTGACCATTTGGACTTCAGATATCGTGAAAGACTTAAAGCCCCTATATAGCAACAAAAGCAGCATGCTTCTTGAATCAACCATTTGGAACCTGAAATGTGATGTTGATTTCAGCTGAGGCAAAATAAAACTCTTACATGTCTCCGGTCATAATGGAAGTCAGTGAGAAAATACGATTTGCTATATGACTATTCACTTTCCGTCCAACTTGTTATGAATGCACTTAGCCTATAACTCCTGCATGACTTGTACCTAATTTGCTCCTGCAATCACTTACATATTTCATTGTCATATGATAAATTTTAAGTTCACCAGTCCCCATTGCTAGGATAGTACACTGCATGAGCTCAGAAGGCACTCCATAAATATCCAATGACTTTCTCTCTGGCTCATGTTTCTTTATTTCCCAAGCCCTTCCATACCACCACTAGAAGACCTCATCCACAACATGGTCATCATAATCCTCTTGACCTCCCTTTAGTTAGTAATGTAGTCAAATGCCTTATTCTCTTGGCTGTAAACCCTTTACATCCAAATGCACTTGTCAGAAACTGTATAGCTTCCAGGGAGAGCTTCCAGGGCAGAAACCTTTTTTGTTTGTTTAGCTGAGTAGTTAGTATTCAATTGCACAGTTGAATCACAGTTTATTTTACCACTCATCCATTGAAGGACATTTAAAGTGCTTCCAATTTTTTACTATAACAAACAAAGTTGTTACAAAGAATTGTATATAAATTTTTACCTGAGTGTAAGTTCTCATTTCTCAAAGAAAAATTACCCGGAGTACAATTGCATTTTTAACATGATAAGAAATGTCCAATAAGTTTCCTAGAGTGGTTATACAATTTTGCATTCCCAAGAGCAATGCATAAGAATTCCAGTTGTTCCATATCCTAACCAGACTAGTATTGCAGCATTTTAAAAGACATTCCAATAGGTTATATAGTGTTATTTAAATTATTTTAAATTTACATCTGTCTGCATGCCTCCTGATTTTTTCATAGCTTTCCTCCAGACTTTTTAGGAATCTGACACCTGCATTTGGGGTAGGGGTCAGGTTGCTTAGGAGGAAAAATGTGAGATAAGGAGAGGGTAATGTAGACTTTACTTAGTAAAAGTATACAAATTAGGTTATTTTACACAATTATGGTTTATTGTGGGAGAAGGCAATGGCACCCCACTCCAGTACTCTTGCCTGGAAAATCCCATGGACAGAGGAGCCTGGTAGGCTGCAGTCCATGGGGTCGCTAGGAGTCGGACATGACTGAGCGAGTTCACTTTCACTTTCATGCATTGGAGAAGGAAATGGCAACCCACTCCAGTGTTCTTGCCTGGAGAATCCCAGGGACAGAGGAGCCTGGTGGGCTGCCATCTATGGGGTCGCACAGAGTCAGACACGACTGAAGCGACTTAGCAGCAGTAGCAGCAATGGCTAATGAGGGCTTCCCAGGTGACTCAGTGATAAAGAATTCACCTGCAATGCGAGAGACCTTGGTTTGATCCCTGAGTTGGGAAGATCCCCTGGAGAAGGGAATGGCAACCCACTCCAGTATTCTTGCCTGGAGAATCCCACGGACAGAGGAGCCTGGCCTGCTACAGTCCATAGGGTTGCAGAGTCGGACATGAGTGAAGCTACTTGGCACACAATGGCTAATGATGATAAATAACTTCTCCTATACTTACTTTCTATCTGTATATTTTCTTCAGTGAAATGTCTGATCATGCCTTTTTCCCACTTTTAATTGAAAAGTATTTTTTTACTGTTGAGTTTTCAGAGTTATTTATATATTCTGGATACAAGTCCTTTGTTGGATATGTGAATTGCAAATATTTTCTCCCAGTCTTTGTTTTTTCATCTTCATGGCAGTGCCTTTGACAGAAAATATTCTTACTTTTACAAAGAACTTATTTATTTTTTCCTTTATATCATAGTTTTTATTTCCTTTCTAAGAACTTTTGCTTAAACTCAGATTATATAGATTTTCTCCTATGTTTTCTGTAAGCTTTAAAGCTTTTACATTTTATATTTATACCTATGTACCATTTGAAGTTAATCCTTGTACCAAGGGTAAAGTTGAGGTCAGAGTTCATTTTTTTGCACATGAAACCACTTGTTTTATTTGATGAAAAGACTATCATTCCTCCAGTGATTTGCTTTCATATCTTTATCAAAAACCAAATGGCCACATTTGTGTAGGTCTATTTCTCAACTATCTATTCTGGCTCATTGATTCAAGGGTCTATTCCTTTACCAAAGCATACTGTATTCATTCCTATAGATTTATACTGTCTTAAAACTTGTTAGTGTGAATCCTTCAACTTTACTCTTTTTCTCAAAATTGTTTTAGCTATTTCATTGTTTCCTTTTATGTGAAACTTAGAATACAGTTTTAGAAATTCTTGATGTCTATAGTAACAGTATGCAGTATATGGTAATTTTGTGTGTGCAAAATTCTGCTGTGCTTTTCATTGCTTAAGTTTTATTGCATTAAATTTATAGATTACTTTGGGAAGAACTGGCATCTTTATTATATTGAATCCTCCAATCCATGCTCATGGTATGTCTCACCATTTATATTGTCCTTGAATCTTTCATCAGTATTTTATAGTTTTCAGCATACAAATCTTGTATATATTAATATTACAGTTTTTAGCTTGTTATATTAATACTTAGCAATTTCATTTTTAGAAGCATTTAAAAGGATATGCATACATTTTCATAATTTTGATTCCAATTGTCCACTGCTTGAATTTAGAAATAAAATGAACTGTTTTCAGATGACATGATATTATACACAGAAAATTCTAAAGATGCCACCAGAAAACTACTAGAGTGCACCGGTGAATTCAGTAAAGTTGAAGGATACAAAATTAATATACCCAAATGTGTTATATTTCTATACACTAACAGCAAAGTATCAGGAAAAGAAATTAAGGAAACAATCCCATTTACCATTACATCAAAAAGAATAAAATACCTAGGAATAAACCTACCTAAGGAGAGAAAAGACCTGTATTTCAAAAACTATAAGATGCTGATGAAAGAAATTAAAGAATACACAAACAGAACTTCCCTGGTTGACCAGTGGTTAAGACTCAATGATTCAAATGCAGGAGGCATAGGTTCAGTCTCTGGTCGAGGAACTAAGACCCTGCATGCCACACGGTGCAGCCAAAATTAATAAATAAATAAATAAAAGAGGACACTAATGGAAAAATATACCATGTTCTTAGGAAGAATCAATATTTTTAAAATGGACATACTACCCAACACAATCTACAGATTCCATGCAATCCCTATCAAAATACCAGTGGCATTTTTCACAGAATAATTTTAAAATTTGTATGGACACACAAGAGATCCCAAATAGCCAAAACAATCTTGAGAAAGAAAATCAGAGCTGGAGGAAGTTCCTTGACTTCAGACTATACTACAAAGCTATGATAATCAAAAAAGTATGGTACTGGCACAAAAATATACACATAGATCAATGGAACAGGATAGAGAGCCCATAAATAAACCCATGCACTTATGGTCAATTAATCTATGACAAAAGAGACAAGAATACACAATGGAGACAAGATAATCTTCAAGAAGTAGTGCTATATAAACTGAATAGCTTCATGTAAAAGAATGAAATTAGAGCCTTCTATAACACCATATACAAAAATAAACTCAAAAGGGACCTAAATGTAAGAACAAATACTATAAAACTCCTAGAGGAAAACATAAGCAGAACAGTCTAACATAAGTCTTTTTTGATCCATCTCCCAAAGTAAAGAAAAAAAAGCAAGAATAAACAAATGGAACCTAATTAAACTAAAAAGCTTTTCCACAGCAAAGGAAAACATTGAGAAAATAAAAAGACAACTTACTGAAAGGGATAAAATATTTCCAAATGATATGACTGATAAGGGAGTAATATCCAACATATATAAACAGTTTGTACAACTCAATTTAAAAAAAAATCCTGATTTTTAAAATGGGCAGAAGGACTGAATAGACAATTTTACACACAGACACACAAAATGCAGGTGGCAAACATGCACATGAAAAGACAAACACCCTTAATTATCAGGGAAATGCAAATCAAGACCACAATGAGATATCACCTTACACCTGTCAGAATGGCTATGTCAAAAAGACCAAAACCCACAAGTGTTGGCAAGGATGTAGAGAAAAGGGAACCCTCGTACACTTGAGGTGGGAATGTACATTGGTGCAGCTCTTGTGGAAAACAAGATGGAGATTTCTAAAAAAAAAAAAAAAAAAAAATAGAATTACCATATGACCTAGCATGCATTTATATTCAAAAAACAGAAATACACACTAATTTATAAAGATACATGCACTCCAATATCTATAGTAATATTATTGACAGTTGCCAAGACATGGAACCAACCTAAGTGTCCATCAACAGATGATAAATGTTAAACATGGTGTTTAAATGTTAAAAACAATAAACAGATGAATGAAGATGTGTATACAGCAGAAAACTACTCAGCCATAAAAAGAATGAAATTTTTCCATTTGCCACCACATGGATGGACATGGAGGACATTTTGCTGAGTGAAATGTCAGATAGAGAAAGACATATACTTATGTGGAATCTAAAAATTACAGCAAGCTATTGAATATAACAAAAAAGAAGCAAACTCACAGATACAGAATGAACTAGTAGGTACCAGTGGAGAGAGAGGGGAGAGGCAGCATAGCGGTGAGAGATTGGGAGGTACAAACTATTGGGTGTAACATGGGCTCAGTGATGCATTGTACAACACAAGGAATAGAACCATAAATGAAAAGTAACCTTTAAAATTTGTATAAAAATTAAAAAAATAGAAATACAATTAAAAGTTGTGTGTTCAACTTGTATTCTGTGACATTGCTGAACTCATTAGTTCTCAGTGGTTTCCATTTAACATTCCCTGAGATTTTCTACACAGATAATCATTTGTCTACAAACAGACTGCTTCTTCCTTTCTAATCCGTATGTTATTTCTTTTGGTTATCTTACCACATCAGTTAGAACTTGTAGTACAATGTTGACTAGGAGTTATGAGGGTAATTCTTAATTTTAGGAAGAAGGCATTTAGTCACTTACTATTAAGATATTAATTGTAGATTTTTAATACATACTTTGTTTTAAATCAGGTTAAGGAAATTTCCTTTTACTCCAGGTTTTTTGAGAGTTATTTTTTAAAATAATGAATGGATGTTTTATTTTGACAACTTTTTTATGCATCTATTGATATAATCATGTGGGCTTTATTTTCTTTAGACTGTTAGAATGGTTGTGGTTATTCAGTCACTCAGTCATGTCCAACTTTTTGCGACCCCATGGACTGCAGCACACCAGGATTCCCTGTCCTTCACCATCTCCTGGAGCTTGCTCCAGCTCATGTCCACTGAGTCAGTGATGCCATCTAATCATCTAGTCCTCTGTCATCCCCTTGTCCTCCTGCCTTCAATCTTTCTCAGCATCAGGGTCTTTTCTAATGAGTCAGCTCTACGCATCAGGTGGCCAAAGTACTGGAGCTTCAGCTTCAGCACCAGTCCTTCTAATGAATATTCAGGATTGATTTCCTTTAGGATAGACTGGTTTGATCTCCTTGCAGTCCAAGGGACTCTCAAGAGTCTTCTCCAACACCACAGTTCAAAAGCATCAATTCTTCAGCATTTAATCTTCTTTATGGTTGAATTTAAAATGGAGGACTATATTTATTGATCTAATTGATTGTTTAGTATTGCACTGGCCTTGCATTCCTAGGATAAACTCCAATTGGTTGTGATATTTTGCTCTTTTGGGGTACTGCGGTTTTAGTTTTCTAGTATATTGTTGAGGATTTTTATATTGATGAGCTTAAAGGATATTGGCTTGTAGTTTTAATTTTTTGCACTATTTTTGTCTGATGTTGGTATCAGGGTAATGCTGGCATTATAAAGTAAAATGGAATGTGTTTACTGCTATTTTCTGGAATAGACTGGTATTATATCTTCTTCAATTTGATGAATGACACCATTGAAACAGTCTAGATCTAGAGATATATTTTTCAGAAGATTTTTAACCATGAAATAATAATTAAAGGACAATTCTTATCAAATATTTAATCTTTAGTAAGTTTTGGTAATTTAGCTTTTGAGTAGTTGGTAGCCTCATTTAAGCTGTCTAATTTCTGTGTGTAAAATTGATACTCTTTCCTTATTTTCCTTTTAATGTCTGCAGGGTTTGTGGTACCATTCCACTTTCATTCTTGATATTGGAAATTTGTGATTTTCTCTTTCCAGTCCTTAGAGAGAATTATCAGTCTTATTAATCTTTTCAAAGAACCAACTTTTGTTTCATTTATTTTCTTTGCCTCTCCCTTTAAAAAATTCATTGATTCAAGTTCTTTATTATTTCCTTCTTTTGGCTTGATTATGGTTTAATTTGCTATTATTTTAGTAGTTTCCTAAGACAAACACTTAACTGACTTGAGATTTTTCTTATTTTCTGATACATGCTTTTAATTCTATAAATTTCTAAACACCAATTTAACTGAAATCTACAAAGTTTGGTATGTTGCATTTTCATTTTCACTCTATTCCAAATAATTTCCAGTTTCCTTTGAGACTTTCTCTATGATTCATGGATTATTTTGATGTCTCTCCAACTAGATTATGAGTTCTCTGAAGTTAAAGACTGTCTCACTTTTACATGCTAAGTCACTTCAGTCGTGTTCAACTCTCTGCAACCCGATAGATGGCAGCCCACCAGGCTCCCCCATCCCTGGGATTCTCCAGGCAAGAACACTGGAGTGGGTTGCCATTTCTTTCTCCAATGCATGAATGTGAAAAGTGAAAGGGAAGTCGCTCAGCCCTGGCTGACTCTTCGCGACCCCATGGACTGCAGCCCACCAGGCTCCTCCGTCCATGGGATTTTCCAGGCGAGAGTACTGAGTGGGCTGCCACTGCCTTCTCCACACTTTTACGTAGTGTCAGTCAAAGATTCATTGTGCAGTAAGGGCTTGGTAGTAGCTGACTGACAAACCTGACTGAAAAGTCCTTTAAAAACCCCCAGTAGGAATAGGATGGTGTTAATCATAGCCACTGTCATTGAACTGGAAAGAAGTCGTGTCTTAGACCTGAATTATGTATTATTATTTCTTAGTAGAAGTGCTATTTGATATGTGGAGTGAGAAAATTCCTGTCGTAAGAATTGCACAAGACTTTTGAGCATTACAGGACATTTAGCATCCCTGGCCACCTTAAACTTAATACCAGTTTTTCTTCACAGCTAATTTCACTATCAATAAATGTTCCACACAATTCCAAGTACCCTTTATAAGGGAACCAGCACCCTAATTGAGAAGCACTAACAGTTCCTGGCTCATACATATGTTCAATAAAAGTTTGTTGCATAAAAAGAGAGAGAAAGAAAGAGCCCCCCTCAATGAAGCTACCTCATAGCTTTGAGAATTGTGATGAAGGATATGCCTCTCCAGGTCTCCTTGTAGGGAAGGGACGAAGATTCTGTCTACAGTCACTTCTAAAATGCCTTTTGCTTCTTAATATTACTTAGTTTTATCCAAGATTGCAGTTCACCATTTCAGTGATGGTCAAGATTTGCTAGATAAGGAGGCACGTGTAAAGATCTGAAGGCAACAGTCTGAAAGTGAAAGTGAAAGTGAAATTCGTTCAGTCCTGTCTGACTCTTTGCGACCACATGGACTACACAGCCCATGGAATTCTCCAGGCCAGAACACTGGAGTGGGTAGCCTTTCCCCTTCTCCAGGGGATCTTCCCAACCCAGGGATCGAATCGGGGTGTCCTGCATTGCAGGCAGATTCTTTACCAACTGAGCTATCAGGGAAGCCCATTGTGCAAAAATGTCTTCTTGATTGTTGTATTAAATAAAAGTTCTAAAGTATTCCTCAGACTCTGTAAGGAATCAGGCTGCTAGGTTTAAGTATGTTACTCATAAAGGAAGCAGGAAAAGGAACTCAGCTTACAATTCTTAAAATTGTAGCTTTCAACTCTGGCACTACATTAGAGTCACCTGGGGTCCATGTCAAATCTCAGAGCAGTTAGATCAGAATCCAAGAATGAGACCCAAGTAAGGTGTATTTTTAAGTTTCTAGGTGATTTTAATGTGCAGCTAGTGTTGAGAACCATCAGTTTTAAAGAAAAAAAATGCTGAGCAGATTAGCAAATAAGTTTTAAGAAAATGATTTCAATATGCTGTGGCCAAAAGAGCATTGATTGATAGATTGTAGAGTCAAAAGGACGTGGGTAATATTTCTGGCTTAGTTATATATCATCTATGTGATCCTGGGTAATTTATTTATTTTCTCTGAGCTTCACTTTCTTTATCTGTAAAACAGAAATAAATATAGTACCTACCCCATAAAGTTTTTGTAAGAATGACATAAAATTTTGTGATTGGGTTTAGCACAGTTCCTTGTACTGACTATTTAAATAAATCCTTTTAAAATATGTAGCATGAAACTAACTTTTGAGCTATATGATATACATTCAGAAACGTTGGAGAAAATCTCATTTCAGAGAGTGAATGGCCGGGATGGAATCATAACCAAGAGGGGACATTCATTTCAAGGAGGATAGTAAACTACACCAGGTTCCAGGCCCCGTGAAAATGGACCCCTGCCCTGATTCACTGTAGACTCTGGTGAAAGGACGTCCTTTGGGATCTGTCACCAGGATAGGTGACTCCTTTGTCAAGCCATCAGCAATAGCAATACAAAGAGGGGAAACACATTTGGGTATCATCAAGACTTCCTCACATTCTCCAGAAATGCAAAGCACAGATGGAGACACATCAGAAAGGTACTTACTTCAACATTGCAAGGAAGGAAATGCTTTCAGTTAGACATAACCCACAGCCTTCACAATTTGGAAGACCAATTTACTCCATTGCCCCTATCTAATAGTTAAGGGATGGTGCAACGCTCACTAATAAGCACCTATAAGGGGAAAAAAAAGGCAGGGACTACATTGATGCTATTGTCAGAAACCCTTATAAATTAGGCATTCTATGGCACCATGAGGTTTTTACTTCTAGCCACTGAGAGATCTTTGGAGTTTGAGAAATTGATAGTGTACAAGGCTGAGTGCCCCGAAGATATCGCATCTACGTTATTCAAATGCCTACTGGCAGTGACAATGGATAAAGACATCCCCATTAATATATCACAACGTGAGAGAGAGATACAGGTCTCTAGATGAAAACATTCAGGCACCAATTTGGTCTGCTGGCACATTACCTCATTCGTCCCTGAGCTCTAATGAGTTAGCCTTTAAGTTGTTATTCCATAACCTCCATTTCAGCAAAGGCTGCAGTCGTGATGAACAAAATAGCTCATTTTACCCTATGCGGTGTACTGCCCCAAGATAATTAAATTTGGGAACAGCACTTTTCAATACACGGAGTCAGCCCATCACACCAGAGCAGAAGCTCATAAACTGGTTCAAATATTACCAAATGTCCCACCATTTAATTTGAACAAGAAAAAAAAATTTTCTCCTTTAAATGACTACCAAAATCTGCACAGCCAAGCAACAGAATTAAATGAATCTGCCCACAAGAGACATGTCCATAAAGTCTACTTTTTAAACAATTTTCTTGCTTTAAAATCAATAGCTAAATTTAGCCCTTAAAATGCATAACTTGGTATTTTCTATCAAAGTTGCTAATAAGACAGCACCAAAGGAAACAAGTTGCTTTTGCTTCCAAAGAAGAGACTGTATGTGTATGTGTGTGAGCACACTCACACATGTGCATGTACTGGGGAGTGGGAGTGGAGTGTATGTAGGGGATATTATTAATGTAATATTGATTCTGTATTCTGAGGCCCTAGCACAATGACAAGCACATGATAGATATTTAATAAATATGTATTTAATAGAAAAATAAAACAAATGCACAGAACCAAATCTGGCCTGATTAAAAGAAAAAAGAAAAAATGAAACCATGCGGTACAAGGCAGCTGGCCGCCACATATGTCTCAGGTACAAGAGTATTTTATTTGAACACTGAGTGGCACTCAGAGACTTTACTGACCACATAAAAACTAATTAAATAATTCTTTGATTTTAAAGTAATTTATACTTTATAATCAGAGTACAGGGTTGAGTAAACAAGGTAATATGACAAATCTTCATAAATGAGAAACATATCCTTACTGCTGCTGCTGCTGCTGCTAAGTCGCTTCAGTCGTGTCCGACTCTGTGATGGCAGAGACGGCAGCCCACCAGGCTCCCTCATCCCTGGGATTCTCCAGGCAAGAACACTGGAGTGGGTTGCCATTTCCTTCTCCAATGCATGAAAGTGAAAAGTGAAAGTGAAGTCACTCAGTCGTGTCTGACTCTTAACAATCCCACAAACTGCAGCCTACCAGGTTCCTCCATCCATGGGATTTTCCAGGCAAGAGTACTGGAGTGGGGTGCCATTGCCTTCTCCTTTTACTGTCTTCTATATTGGTCATGTATCCCTAATTACTCGAATCCATATGTTTGGGGAAGCAACTGATATTTTAACTGTGGCTAGGACTTTTTAATGTGACTAAGACTGTATTTTAGATACAAAGTTTATAGCAGAATATATCTCATAGTCAATTTTATTCTTCCAACTGCTCCCAAAACATCTCAGTGGTGACTACAGGTCCCCAGACTCTCAGTATGAGTCAGTGAAAACACCCTGTTGGGGATTGGCTCTGCTTACTGCTCTAGCCCTTGAGCTTACTTTCCTCAGCATCTCAGACCAGTCACGAAGATAGACACTTTGCTATATTAATGATTCTGCCAATTATACAGAAAAGGCCAAGCCTTGAGGGGGAATTGGGGAGGGAAGTTCAACTTGGAGCTTAGTTCCAGAAGCTTTACTGTTGTGGGCACACAAACTTATCTGTGCCTGCCAAGGGAACATCTGGAAAAAGCCCAAGTGCTGATGCTGGGCTGAAGCATTTTCAATGAGTACAAAAGCAGAAAGTGAGTGTTAGTTGCTCAGTCGTGTCCGATTCTTTGCGACCCCATGGACTGTAGCTCACCAGGCTCCTCTGTCCACGGAATTCTCCAGGCAAGAATACTGGAGTGGGTTGCCATTTCCTTCTCCAGGGGATCTTCCCAACTCAGGGAGTGAACCTGCTTCTCTTACGTCTTCTCCTGCATTGGCAGGGCAGTTCTTTACCACTAGTGCCACCTGGAAGAATCAGAAGAGTGGCTGGTGAACATCTGTGACTTTTAGAGACATTCAAAGAATAAAGGTAGATGATAAAGGATAGAGATGCTTGCTGATTAAAGTTCGAATGTCCCACATATTCAACTATTCCTAGTGAACTTCTAATTGTGCCTTTCTTTCAACTGGAAATGGCAGCTCTGAGTAGAATTTAGAAGACCTTGGTTCTATTCCTGACAATGCCACTAAGCATCCAAGTGTACTCTGGATCACTCTATGGTAGCTTCTCTCCATTGAGATTCTAGCTCTTAATATCAACTCCTCAGACAGGCTTTCCCTTCAACTTTACTTAACCTAATGTTGTCTTTCCAAACTCTGAGTTTTCTCTATTCCATTAGCTTGCTTTGTTTTCCTTAAAATTGTATTATTCAAAATTATTTGTGTGTTTTTTTGTTGGTTGGTTGTCCATCTTCTCCTTTAGATTATAAAGTCCATGAGAATGCCCCTAGTGCCTATCCCATTGCCCAGAACACACCAAGCATCCAAGGAATACTAGTCAAGTGAATGAAAGCATGCATGTCCAGGAACAAAGTACGTAACTTTTTTGTGACTTAAATTCATCATCTATAAAATTAACAGAAACCACCTTGATTATTTTCAAGATTAGCATGATAACAAAGAAAGGATGGATTTGTAAATCCCTTGGAAAAAACTGACAATCTCTAATTGTATGACTCTATATTTTGAAAGGGGCTTCCCTGGTGGCTCAGATGATAAAGAATCTGCCTGCACTGCAGGAGACCTGGGTTCGATCCCTGGATCAAGAAGATCCCCTTGAGAAGGAAATGGCAACGCACTCCAGTATTCTTGCCTGGAAAATTCCATGGACAGCAGGACCTGGTGGGCTACAGTCCATGGGGTCACAAAGAGTCAGACACAACTGAGCAACAAAGCACATGTATTTAGAAAAGAGACCATGGATACAACAATAGCCTATTGCAGAACCATGTTCGAATGTAGATTCTGCCACTTAACAGCTATGAGATCTTGAGCAAGGCATTGAAATGCTCCGTCTTGGTTGCCCAGTTTGTAAGGTAGAAATGATAATAACAGTAGATACTTGCCAAGGTGGTTAAGAAGGTTAAATCAAACGATTTATGTTAACCACCCAGAATAACGTGCAGCACTTATTAGGTACTTTACTAATGGTATTTATTAATCTATTCAGGGTAATATTTAAAATTGTAACAACCAATACAATGTACTGTGGAAATTTCAGTTCCCAAAGATGGCCATAATGGTGACTTTAATGGAACAGCAGCCAAAAGCAGGCAGCCACAGATTTAGAGAGGCAGAAGGGCATGAAGCATGTCCGTACAGGTTGCTGGAGGCTAATCTATCTTTCTCTTCCAGGGTCTGCCTTGTAGCCTACAAGAACATGGAGGTCAGTGCTGTAAAAAGCCAAGGTGAGCTGGCAGATGTCAAGGAAGCACCCAGGAAAGACGGGGCTCAAGAGCAACAATTTAACAATCATCAAAGAACTTTTAAAAATTGGCATGGCTATCCCAGTGCATGCTTTCTGAATATTTGCCTTGACTATATTTATACTTTGCAAAGCATTTTCCTAGAGACTCTCATTGGATCTTTGCAGGAGTCCTGTGAGTTCAGAAGAGCAAGTATTATTATGCCCATTTTATAGGTGGAGATACTATAACCAAGAAAGGACTTACCAAATGCTATACAGAAAAAAATAGTATGGAATCAGGACTCAAGCCCAAATGTTCTGGCTCTAAATCCAATGATATAAATTCTCTGTGCAGTGCTATAGTTTGGCCTTCACTGTCTCAGCTCTTAACAGGAAAAACAGTATTAAAATAAAGTAAAATCAGGCACTGTCAATCATCCTGATTAAGAAAATGGATAGAAATGGCCCTAAGCAGAATTGAGCTTTTTAATTTCTAAGCTGCTCCGTGTTCTGATAAGGGTATGGATTCTGTGTTTCTGGAAGGCGAGAGGTCAGAGGCTTTTACCTCCTCTAAATGGAAGGACTGCTGCAGACAGAACACCTGGGTTCGAGTTCTGGCACTTCCATCAAATCCTGGGGCAACTTTGGGCAAACTACTTCCCCTTTTGATGTCCCAATTTCTGAATTTCTCCCTCCTGTAAACAGTGTTAGATGAGAGTAATAGCTCTCACCCTTTCAGTCCCTCAACACACTGGAAAATCACATCATGATTAGCAGCAGGAGCTTAGTTAGGGAGGGATTCTCAAGGAGGCAACTGGCAGAATCTCAAAGGGGCTTCAGTGTGGTTTGAACAAACTAGGAGATTTCCAGTTATTATGAAAGTTATCACGTGCTTAGTGTGTACCACATACTATGTTAAGTGCTTTGCATGAATTATTTTATCTTCACAATAAATTAATGAAATAGGAAAAATTTGGTCCTCTCATGTAGAAATGAGGAAACGGAAGCTCAGACAGGTTAACTAGATTGTCCAAGATCAAACAGCTAGCAAGTCATAGTATTGAATTCTACCCAACCTATCACTGATCCTGGAGCTTGCCCTCTTCAGTTCAGTTCAGTTCAGTCACTCAGTCGTGTCCAACACTTTGCGACCCCATGAATCGCAGCACGCCAGGCCTCCCTGTCCATCACCAACCCCCGGAGTTCACTCAGACTCACGTCCATCGAGTCAGTGATGCCATCCAGCCATCTCATCCTCTGTCATCCCCTTCTCCTCCTGCCCCCAATCCCTTCCAGCATCAGAGTCTTTTCCAATGAGTCAACTCTTCACATGAGGTGGCCAAAGTATTGGAGTTTCAGCCTTAGCATCAGTCCTTCCAAAGAACACCCAGGGCTGATCTCCTTCAGAATGGACTGGTTGGATCTCCTTGCAGTCCAAGGGACTCTCAAGAGTCTTCTCCAACACCACAGTTCAAAAGCATCAACTCTTCAGTGCTCAGCTTTCTTCATAGTCCAACTCTCGCATCCACACATGACCACTGGAAAAACTATAGCCTTGACTAGATGGACCTTTGTTGGCAAAGTTATATCTCTGCTTTTCAATATGCTGTCTAGGTTGGTCATAACTTTTCCTCTTACCTCTATATTATATTGTTTTCTATTCCCCCTCCACTCATCCCCTGCAGTCCATAAAACATACAACTGATAATGTAAGTTTGTTGAGTCCCTCCCACATCTAAGATTTGTGTCCTTAACTTTATGCTCAGGCTAAACTTTAGCTGAGGGCCGGTTTGGCACTGGGAAAAATAAGGATGTAGAAGAGGAAAGGAAATTAGGATTCATTGTGTACCTGCTCTTCTTCCCATGCTTTGCTAGATAATTTCTATACACCTACCATCACCTTTAGTCCTTACAACTAGTCTTACAAGATGGGAATTTTATCCCCATTTACAAAGAAGGCTCAGAGAAGTTAAGACACTCGCCTAAGGTCACAGAGACCATGAGGGGCAAAAGCTGAGATTCAAACCAACTCTTCTGACTCCATATTTCTTCCTCATGCCTTTAAACACTGTGTACAATATGCTGGAGGGTAGCAATAAATAGGTGAGTCAGGATGAAATAAATGTCACAGTTGATACCCACAACACGTCCTGGCTAGGTAGCCAGGACCAGACCCTGCAGGTCTCTCTCTAGGAACCTGAGCTGTACGCGTCTCACTATCATCCTGTATATTCCTCCTGCAGAATTGCGGTGGCTCAATGGAAGCAGGCAACACCAGTAAGTTCAGTGAATTCTTCTTCGTGGGCCTCACCGATGACCCTCAGCTTCGGCCCATCTTCTTTGCCCTCTTCTTCCTCATCTACGCAGTCACAGTGGTTGGAAACCTAGGCCTCTTTGCTTTCATTGTGGTGTGCTCCCGACTCCACACTCCCAGGTATTTCTTCCTCAGCAACCTGTCCTTTCTTCCCTTTGTTATTCTTCAGTCACAGTCCCCAAAATGTTGATGGAGTTTTTCTCTGGTTGCCAAACCATCTCCTTCTCTGGTTGAGTGATCCAGACAACTCGCTTCATGATCTTTGCTGTCACTGAGTTCTTCCTCTCAGCCTCCATGGCCTATGACTGCTACGTAGCCATCTGCCACCCTCTACTCTACCATGCAATCATGTCTCCAACGCTCTGTTGCAGCTAGTGACTGCCAGCTATGCAGTGGGCCTGACGAATACAGTGCTCCTCACTAGCTCAACCTTTCATCTCATCTTCTGTAAGTCCCATGTCATCACTCATTACTTCTGTGATATCCCTCCCCTTTTATAACTCTCCTGCTCTGACACACAGGTCCTTCAGCTTCTCCTCTTTGCCTGTGGTGGTTTTAATGTGTCAGTGCCCCTCACAGTAGTCCTGGACTCCTACACTTGTGTCTTTATGGCTATCATCAGAATCCCCTCAGCCCAGGGCAAACACAAGACCTCCACTTGTACATCCCACCTGACTGCTGTCAGCCTGTACTATGGAACCACTGCGTTCATTTACTTGCGCCCAACCTCTGAGTACTTATTAGGCAGGGGCAGGCTGGTCTCTGTATTCTACACAGTGATCATCCCCGTGCTTAACCCCATGATCTACAGTCTGAGGAACAAAGATGTGAAGGAAACACTTGAGAACATTCTCAAGAAGGCCTCACAATTCTTCTCGCACCCCATACCCAGATTTCCATGATATTCTATGCAGTAAAGGAAGGACAGAGAAGGGAACGAGCAGCAGGTGACATATTTTTGGCCACCAACCATGTCTCAAGCATTATTCTAGGAATTTTAAATAGATTATGCTTTGAATCCTCTCCCCAACTCTGGAAGTCAAGTATTATTGTATTAGTTTTAGAGATGAGGAAACTGAGGTTCTGAATGGTTTGGTGATTTGTTCAAGGTCATATAGCTAGAATGTGGTTCGATTTAGGACATAGGTTTCAATTCAGGACCATTTGAAACTCCCTTCCTATTGCATTACACTTTCTGCATGAGGCAAGATGCCACCCTCTCTATTAACCTTCAGGGTCAAATGTTTCTGAAGTTTTTCCCTTTCTGGTAAATCTTGTATCTCAAATTTGTAATAGATTCAGTACCCTAAGACCCACTCCTTTTCTTTACCTGTGGCTTTGTATCATGCCTTATCTGGTCATTACATTAATCGAACACACTGTGTACAGAGCCCTATACCAGATGCAGGGGTGGAGAGGGATAACAATGGAGAAATCTATGGACTAACTTTTGGCACCTTTCAATTTATTTAGAGGAAGACAGAAGATCTCACCCAAAAGGCAACCAAACTATGACTTTTCATTAAAATGGACACTTATTGAGTTCTTTCTATGTGATAAATGCCAAATCAGTTACCTCATAATCCTCTTCCTAAAAGATTGCTCCCATTTTACAGATGAGAATGTGTGTGTGCTCAGTTGCTTCAGTCTTGTCCGACTTGCAACCCTATGGGCTGTAGCCCACCAGGCTCTTCTGTCCATGCAATTCTCCAGGTAGGAATACTGGAGTGGATTGCCATTTCCTTCTCCAGGGGATCTTCCCAACTCAGGGATCCACCCCACATCTTTTATGTCTTCTCCATTGGCAGCAAGTTCTTTACCACTAGTGCCACCTGGGAAGCCCATCCTCATCTCACAGATGAGAATACTGTAGCTAAAAGCATTAAGTAACTCACTCAAGGTAGCACCCAGCTAAATAATGATGAATATAGGATTTGAATCCAGGTCTGTTTGTCCAAAAAGCTGATGTTTTCCCATTCTGCTGTATCACCTTCTGGATTACTAGAGTGGTTATTAATAACCACCAAGGGATATAAGCTATGAGCCTGGGACTCAAGGCAAAAGAAACAGAATGGATTGGGTTCATAAGAGAGCCTCTAGGAGGAGGCGGGTGGTTGAAATAAAATCTATGAAGAATGAGGAGTGGTAGGAATGGATGAGTAGTGAAGGGAACTGGGAATCAAAGAATGAGATAAAAGAATCTAGATGCATAAAAGGTTGGTTTGGTTGGAATAGGGCAGAAGGCACATTTAGAAGCAAAGGTTATTGACAAAATGGGGAGATGGTTGGGTAGGGTTGATATACTTTCTCTGTAGGTCTTACTAATGTCTAAGCAATTCCTTACTACCATAAGTGAGAAAGTTCTAAATAGAGCTCTGTTTTCCCTAATTTGACCCAAGATGGCTTTGGGTGTGTGGCTACCTACAATTGTGGTAAGAATCGAGTTTTATGGAAGCCAAGACCTCCATAGAACTTTACTCTGCCTTTACTGTGTTTTCTGCCTATAGCCCACGCTACTCAGATTGGCCAGACAACCAACAAATGTGAGGCCTTGGTCACAGGAAGCTATCAGGGAATTCCTTCCAGACTCAAAGCTTGTGGTCAAGTTAGGGTTGGGCAAGGGCTAAACAAGTGTGACCTAGTGTAGTTGCTTCAAGTCTAAAGGCAACCAGACCTAAAGGGGGATCTTATTTTTCTGACACCTTCCTTTTGGGGAGTTCCTCTGTCATAGAGCAGACTTTTCTCTATTTTATTGTTTGCATGGACTATTGCAGTAGCCTCTTAACTGAACTCATGGACTCCAGGCTTGCCCTGACCTGTTTATCCACCATACAGATGCCTTATGATTATTCTAAGCAGAAGTCTGACTGTATCTATTGTTCTACTTTAACCTCCTCAATGGCTTTTCATTGTCCTCAGAATAAACTTCAAATACTTTAACTTACAGGTCCTCCACAATCAGGATCTTACCTCTCAAACTTTATCTTTCACAAGCCCTCTTCCCTTCCCCATACTTCACATCCTTCCCTTTGCACTTCCTCTTTGCTTCATTCACAGCACCCTCACTTTTCATCAGTGAAATATCTTCCCCGTATTTCTAATCATGACTTTCCTCCTGAACTGACAAAAAGTGTTCACCCCTTCCTTGGAACTTTAGAACCAATAATTACAGCCTGCAGGCATCCTATTTTACCATATTCTATTCCACTTTTCTTACACTCATATCTTGCTTCCTCTACTGATGGTATGCTTGGTAGAGGATGACAAAGGTGTCTCATAGCTATATAACCACCTCAGTGCCTGGAGCAAAGTTGTCATTAATGAAATATTGTTCACAGGAAGAATAAGAACTCTTTACTGGGCTTTGCCCTAGGCATTTGTGTCTACTTCTGAACTCTCTGAAGAGCCAGAGGTATGTCACTAACTCACCCCTCCTTTCCCTTTTCAGTAGTCTACCTCCTATCCAGTATTTACTTCCAGACCTTTTCTTATGCCTCTGCCAGCCCCCCTCCCCAGAACTATAGCATAGCATTTGCAAATACATTGCTGTCTATTGATCTGATGTGTGTTGTATTCCCAACTAGATTAAAGCTCTTTCGGGAAATGGATCACATCTGTATTTTATTTTTCCAATGATAGTAAGCTGTGTAAAACAAGTACCCATTGGATGAACAAGTATGTATGTGCCTGTAGCAGAAGAGGATTTGTGTGGAGCTCAAAGCAGGGGTAGAGTTAACTAGATATGAGTATAAGAAGGGAATATGGAGCTAGCATTTATTGTAAGCCTAGTAAAGGCCAGGCACTATGATAAATCCTCAGATAATTGCATTTAATCATCATAACAAATTGACTTAAAATTTTAAAAGTTAAGACTTTGTATTTTTAGAGCAATATTGGGTACACAGCAAGATTCAAGAAAGGGTACAAAGAGTCCCTTTATATATCTTCTGCCCCTACATATACATAGCCTCTCCCATTATCAATATTCCTCACCAGAGTTGTACATTTGTTTCTACTGATGAGCCTACACTGACACATCATAATTACCCAAAGTTCATAGGTTACATTAGAGTTCATCTTGGTGTTATATATTCCAGAGTTCAACAATGTGATTTTTATCTGGAGTGTCAGGGAATTTGTGGCTTGCTTATTACACATATACAACCAGTATGGAATAGAGTCATAATTTTGAACTCAAGTCTGTCTGAATTTAGAGCTTTCACGTTTAACTACCTTTCCAACCTTCATTGGAGTGATCACTTTCTCTAAAATCCTAGATTTGTGCTACACACATGTGGCATCAAGGCACTGAGAGAAGAACACTGGAGACTGAGTCAGTAGCAACACATTTTCTTTAGATTGAGCCTTTGGTTAACACATTTTAGACTCAGAGGGAAGAAATAAATAAAGATAAGGAAGGAAAAAAGGAAGAAATGGAGGGAGGGAAGGAAGAAAAGAGGAAAGAAGGAAAGAAAATATCCTGAAATGTCCTGTCATTCCATTCATTTAGAAAGTGTACGGCGGGAGTGGAGGGCCACTGCACCCTCTGGTCTACTCTTAGCGCTTTCTCCTAAAACTAGGCCCAGGAAGGAGAAGGAGAGATTTCCAAACAGTCACTTTAGCCTCTTGCTCAGATACCTCAGAAAATACCACTTCTCATATGAAAATGCCAAAACTTTCTTAGAAACATATTTTAAGAAAGGGGTTCTTGACAGTGTCTAGAATCTTTAAGGATTTTGACAGTAGCTGTGTGTTCTTTTCAACAACTTCATTAGATTACAATGCCCGGGAGCCCTGCTTAGCTGAAGCAAGGTTGTTAAAGTCTGGTCCGGTAATTTCTTACTCCACTCTGAAGCCATTGTCTCTTTGGTGACTTGAACAAAGTTCCCAAGAGATGCACATTCTAGAAGCAACTGCTTTTCCTTATGAATGAGATAACCCTTAATTTTCAGTGCCCTTGCCTAGGTGATATGACCTCATCACCTTGATTTATTTTACTACTCCTTGTTTGGGCTTCATTGTAAACAATGTGCCTCATCCTCCAAAACCAAGGTATCTTGAGAGCATATTGCCAGGACAGGGCTTGGATTTACTAATTTTATGTATACTAGTAATAACAAACAAGCAAAAGCACTTCTGGATGATTGAAAGAAAGTGAAAGTGAAAGTCATGGCCAACTCTTTGCAACCCTAGGCCAGAATTCTCTAGGCCAGAATATTGGAGTGGGTAGCCTTTCCCTTCTCCAGCAGATCTTCGCAACCCAGGGATCAAACCCAGGTCTCCCACATTGCAGGCGGATTCTCTGCCAGCTGAGCTATAAGGGAAGACCAAGAATACTGGAGTGGGAAGATCCAGCAGATCTTTCTGACCCAGGAATTGAACCAGGGTCTCCTGCATTGCAGGCGGATTCTTTACCAACTGAGCTATCAGGGAAGCCCTGTGGAAGACTGAGTGCCTACAATCCCAGAACTTATTGTTCTACACACAATTTCTCATTCCATTTTACACACAGAGAAACTAAGCTTCTGAAAGGTGAAATAATTTGACAGAATGAGAGAATATTTGACAGATTCTTATTACTAGAAGGGAAATTTTAACACACCCTTCTTAGAAATTAATAAAGCAGATATGGAAGAATATGTAATATTAAGTAACACAATTATGAAGTTTGAGTTAATACACAAACACACATATATAACAAGTCTTGGCACCCCCAAATATAGGACATACATTATTTTCAATCACATTTGAAACATTTACAAAACTGGAACAGAAGGCAAGTATCAAAGTAAGTCTCAATTTTTAAATAAGCAATATCATATTAATAACATTCTCATAAAAATGCAATAAAATACAAAGTAATAAAAAAATACCCCCAAAGCCCCATATACATTTAGACAAAAAACCCTTCTAAATGGAGTAAAGAAAAAATTTAATTAAAATTACAGAGTTATTATTGAATGACATATCAAATTGTAGAGTATAACTGATGTAATATAAGAAAATGTGATGCATGCAATATGAAACAAAATAGTTGAATATTAATATGTTAAACACTCAACTAAATAAGTTAGAAAAGAATCATGAAGCAAATCAGAAGAAAGTAGAAGAAAGAAATATCAAAACAGAAATTAATGAAATAGGAAACAAAAATAAAAATGCTTAATAAAGCCAAAACCTAATTTGATGAAAAGCTTAATGAAAGAGACAATATTCTGATAAGATTGAATAAGTAAAAAAAGAAATTAAGACCTGATCAATTTCATTATGATCAATGAAAATAGGATATTACTAAATAAACATTTTAGATTTCAAAATAAGAGCATGTATGAAATGTTTTGGGAGAAGGAAATGGCAACCCACTCTGGTATTCTTGCCTAGAGAATCCCGTGGACAGAGGAGCCTGGTGGGCTGCTGTCCACGGGGTCACACAGAGTCGGACACGGCTGAAGCGACTTAGCATGCATACATGCATTGGAGAAGGAAATGGCAACCCGCTCCAGTATTCTTGCCTGGAGAATCCTGGGGACAGAGGAGCCTGGTGGACTGCCGTCTATGGGGTCGCACAGAGTCGGACACGACTGAAGCAACTTAGCAGCAGCAGAATGAAATATTTGCTTTAAATATTTTGCATGAAATAAAAATTATGCCAATGAATATAAAAACTTTGATAAGAAATTCTGTTATTGTTGTTAAGTCACTAAGTCGTGTCTGACTCTTTGTGATCCCATAGACTGCAGCCTTCTAGGCTCCTCTGTCCTCCACTATCTCCTGGAGTTTGCTCAAATTCATGTTCATTGAGTCAGTGATGTTACCTAACCATTTCATCCTCTGCCACCCACTTCTCCTTTTGCCTTCAATCCTTCCCAACATCAGGGTCTTTTCCAATTAGTTGACTCTTAATCCTGTAGAAAAATACAAATTAACAAAATTTTATTCAAGAATGAGTTGAAAACATGGGTAGATCAGTAGACACAAAGAAATTCAGTCAGTATCCAAACTCTCTGCCACCAAAGACACAATCCCATATTCTTTTACAGGTAAGTTTTATCAAGCCATCATATAACAGGCAATTTCTACATCATATAAAATGTTCCAGAGAATAGAAAATGATGAAAGCTACCCAATCTATTTCATGTTCATAAAACCTTAATACCAAAACCAGACAAACTTGTTAAAAGATCAAAGATTATATGCCAATCTCACTTTTGATAAAGATCTCAAGAGTCCTAAGTAAAATATTAGTTAATTGAACTCAATAAGTGTATAAAAATAATATGATACAATCAAGTGGGCTTGTTTTCAGGAATTAAAGGGTAGTCTAACCTTAGAATATCTATTACTACAAATCACTACTTAAGCTGATGAAAGAGAAAATAATAAGTACTCATCTCAATAGTTTTAAAAAATCAAATGAAATTCAACCACTCTCTGAGGAAAAGAAAAACCTCTAAAGAAATCAAAATAGAGAGAAAAGTTTAATCTGACAATGATTTCTACCAAAAACCTACAATAAACATTATGATTAATGTAGAAGCTTTAGAAACATTTTCTTCAGTACCATGAACAAGATGAGGATAACTGCACTCCAAATTATTATTAAACACTGCATTGGAGAGATCATTGTCAATTCAATAAGACAAAGAATAGAAGTGGATTTAAGTGCTGGAATGGAAAAATGTCATTTAGACTACTTAATTGGTTACATAGAAAATTAAAGAGAATTTTTAGACAAATTATTTTAACTATTAAGGGAGTTCATGAATATTGCTGCATAGAAGATATTTTTTAAAAAGTCAATAACAACCTTATACAGTAGCAAAACTGATTAGAAAACATAATTTTTAATAGTTACCATTCACTGGCTAAAAATAAAGAAAACTGATAACATCAAGTGATTTGAGGATGTGGTACAACTCTTAGAACTTTGAATATATTGCTGGTGGAAATAAAAAATGGTATAGTCATTTTACAAAAGAGATTGGCAATTTTTATAAAGTTAAACATGTATATTTGACCCAGTAACTCCACCATAAGAATTTATCAAGGAGAGATGAAAACATGTCCACACACAGACTTGTCATGTGATGTTTCTAATAGGTTTATTCATTATAGCTAAAGCCTGACATAACCACAAGCAGATGAAAGGATAAACAACATGAGCTGGTGAATAGATCGCTCAGTCGTGTCCGACTCTTTGTGACCCCATGGACTGTAGGCCACCAGGCTCCTCTCTCCATGGGATTCTCCAGGCAAGAGTGCTGGAGTGGGTTGCCATTTCCTTCTCCAGGGGATCTTCCCGACCCAGGGATTGAACCCAGATTTCCCACATTCCAGGCAGACGCTTTAACTTCTGAGCCACCAGGGAAGCATACAAAAGAATACTACTCAGCAATAAAAAGGAAACTACTGACACAAACAAAAACATGGGTGAGTCTAAAAAATATTATTCTGAGTAAAAGAAGTCAGGCACAGAGATCTGTCTACTATATAATTCCACTTATATAAAATTCTAGAAAAAGATCAACTACTGTGAAAATCAGCCAGGGAGCCAGTGTGAGTTGGAAGAGATTCACTTCAAGGGGCATGAGGAAACTTTTTGGAGAGATGGAACTGTTCTACATCTTGATTGCAGTTACCATTACACAATAATATACATTTCTCAAAACTCATCACATAATTGGTGCATTTTATTGTTTGCGAATTACACCTTAATAAAACTAGTTAAAATAAAGCTACCATTCAGGACTTTCCTCGTGGAACAGTGCATAAGCATCCACCCACTAATGCAGGGGGTATGGGTTCAATCCCTGGTCGAAGAAGATTCCACATGCTGCAGAGCAACTAAGGCCCTGGGCCACGACTACTTAGCCTGTGCTCTAGATCCCAGGAGCTGCCGCCACCACTTAGCTCACATGCTGCAACTACTGAAGCCCGGGGGCCTAGAGCCTGTGCTCTGCACCAAGACAGGATCCCACTCACTGCAACTAGACAAAGCCCACATGCACCAACAAAGACCCAACGCAACCAAAAATAAAAAAATAATTTAAAAAAAGCTGAGTGCTAAGTCGCTTCAGTCATGTCCAACTCTTTGCAGCTCTATAGACTGTCGCCCACCAGGCTCCTCTGTCCATGGGGATTCTCCAGGCAAGAATACTGGAATGGGTTGCCGTGCCCTCCTCCAGGGCATCTTCCCCACACAGGGATTGAACTTGTATCTCTTATGTCTTCTGCATTGGCAAGAGGGTTCTTTACCACTAGCGCCACCTGGGAAGCCTCATATTAACAAGCAACAGTATTAACTTAAGTAACACTTTTAACAAAAGATGCCCATGATCTTTGTGGAAAATATTATAAGCACTACTGAAGGACATCAAAGAAGACTTCAATAAAAGGAGATACATACCATGTTTACATATAGAACAATTCATTAGCTTAAAGAAGTCCACAGTTCCAAAAATTTGCCTATCAATTCAAGGCAATTTCAAACAAAGTTCCAACAGGATTTTTCATGAAACTTAACAAGTTGATTCTAAGTGCATGCGTGCTCAGTCGTCTGACTCTTTGCCACCCCACGGACTGTAGCCCACCAGGCTGCTCTGTCCATGGGGATTCTCCAGGCAAGAATACTGGAGTGGGTTGCCATGCCCTCCTCCAGTGGATATGCACAACCCAGGGATCGAACCCACATCTCTTGTGTCTCCTGCACGGGCAGGCAGATTCTTTACCAACAGTGCCACCAGGGAAGCCCCAAGTTGATTCTAAAATTCATATAAAAATTGACACCAAAAATATCCAAGGCAATTAGGAAGAAGAATAAATAGGAAGTATTTATCTTACAGATATCAAGACTTAGAAAACTATAGTAATTAAAATAATGTGATACTTGCATAGAGAGAGACAAACAGATCAGTTGGAGAAAAGAAAGACCCAGACACAAATCTGAGAATACAATGGATACCTGAGCAATACGTGGGTTAGAGATGCCAACAGTTCTTACAGTCAGAAACCCATGTATAACTTACAATCGACCCTTCATATACACACAGTTCCTTCATATCCCTGGTTCCACATTCATAGATTCAGCCACTAATAGTGCGGTACTGTAGTATTTACTGTTGGAAAAAAAATCCACATATAAAAACTAGACCCATGCAGTTCAAACCCATGTTGTTCAAGGATCAACTGTATATGACAGAACTGGCATTGTAGATCATGAGAAGAAAGGATGGACTAGTCAATAAATGGTATAGAAATAATTGCTTATTAATACTGAAACAAAATTAATTCCTATATTTCATCATATATGAAATAAATTCAAGGTGGATTCAATAACAATGTTTTTTTAAAAAACTTCTAAAATTTAAACAAAATTCAGAATAATATATTAATGATATGGGGGTAGGAAAGGATTTTTTAAATAAGGCACAAAAACAATTTGTGTTTTTTGTGCCTTATTTAAAAAATCCTTTCCTACCCCCATATCATTAATATATTATTCTGAATTTTGTGAAATGTCATGTATGAAACGAGATGCCAGTCCAGGTTCAATGCACGATGCTGGATGCTTGGGGCTGGTGCACTGGGATGACCCAGAGGGATGGTATGGGGAGGGAGGAGGGAGGAGGGTTCAGGATGGGGAACACATGTATAATTTTTTTAAATTAAAATTGAAAAAAAATAAATAAATAAATTCTAAAAAATAAATAAATAAATAAAAGAGTTCACCTGAAACTCTCATCATAGTTACATTTTACAACTTATAAAAATACTGCCATACCAAGTAAATGTGCTGTTGGCAAACCATAACAGAAACAGCATGAATCTATTGACCTTCAGTAAACCTAGGTACAATAAAGACATGTCTATATTGATTAAGCTAGCAAGCTTAAGCTACTTTTAATACCAGATTTTATACTATACATAAAATAGATAACCAAAGAGGACCTAGTGTATAGCACAGAGAACTATACTCAATATTTTCTTTTCCCTTATAGGAAAAGTCTGAGAAAAAAAAAAAAAATTTGGCCACATCATAAAAAATAAAACCTTCCACTTTTCTATGCTATAAAACAATGCAATAAGCAAAGTTAATAGGTAAGTAACAGACTTGGAGAAGATATTTGCAACAAATATACAATAGACAAATACAGACTCCATAAAGGGCTACATTTATTAAACAACAATCCAAATTAACAATGGACAAAATACTGTTGGACAATACACAAAAAAGAAAACCTGAATGGCCAGTAAGAAGATGAAAACACACTTTTATCCTCACTAATAATCAGGGAAATGCAAATTAAATTAGCACAGAGATACTATTGCATCAGATTACCACAAATAAAAACATCTGCCAATACCAAATGCCAGCAAGAATGTGAGGAAACTGGTAATTGTTTAGGCTACCTGTGGAAATATGTGTTTGCATATCCACTTTTGAGAGCAGTTTGTTTGTACCTAGGAAATGTGAAAATAAAAATATACCCTGAGCCTGCAGTTCAACTCCAAGTTTCCTTTAAAAAGTACGAAAAACATATTCAAGAATATTCTTCACAATATTGTAATGGCTAAAGTTATTAACACAAATATTCATTTTTTCCTAGGCCAAAAAGTTACCAAGCTTTCAATATATAAGAATCTTCCATCCTTTTATTAATCTATCCAGTGCAACATCAAAGCAAAGATTTGAGAAAAATAATTTCAGTTGCAGGACTTTTATTCATAGCAAGTAAGTTACAAAGAAAACCCAACAAACCCACAGTATTCAGTACAAGGAGAAGCAAGACAAATCAACAATGAGTGAACGAAGTACAAGTATCAACAAGGATAGGTCTGAAGAAACAAATGTGAAGTGGTGGAGGTTGTAGGGAAGCAAGGAGCAAAATGTTATGCCATTTGTGCAAAATATAAAATACACAAAATACTATCGCATAGTGTTTACAGATACCTTCTTATGTAGTAGGATAAAAACACAAACATGGAGGACATACAACACCTTTAGGACAGTGGATGCCTCTGGGGCTCAAGAGAAACAGGATTGGGGACAAAAGGAATTTTTGTATGTATACAGTTTTATTTCTTAGAAAACAAATTGTAATGAAAATAAATAATGGCTTATCCATATGCCAGTACAGAATGTAAATGTTAAAATGAGTGAGGCTGATCTATGTATGCAGATACAGAAATATCTCCAAAATATAGTAAATTTAAAAGCTCCCTGAAACTATTATGTATTGTACAATCACTTCTGTGTAAATATGAGAAAATGTAAATGTATATATATGCTGGTATAAGCATAGATGAATAAAATTTCTTCAAGTACCCACAACAAAGTATAGTAGTTGCCTCTGGGGAGAGGGACTATTGGTCTGGGGTTGGCGGAAGCATTAGTTATACTGTTTTAATTATTCACCATGTGCAAATTATGTATTGTTCATTAAAGCTAGTTCTTGAAAAATTCATGAACTTAAAATCAAAGACCTGACACCTTGTATGATCCTTAGGTTGGTACTCTTTGTGTATTGAAGATTATGTAACATTTATTGAATTTTCTTTTAATAAAACTTTCTGCTGCGCCTTAGTGATGAGCATGCTGGAAATTAGAGGGGAGGTGTCACTCTGGTGGGCTGTCCAGCTGAAACATTTTTTTCATTTCCCTCAAGGCCAAGAGCTACATCTGAGACATCACTGGGTCTCTGAATACAGACTTTTGCCTGTGTTAGTAAATTATATTAATACATTGATTCCTTCATCCTCTCATTTGTTTACTTATGTGATGAATGTTATTAGAGAACAATTATATTTCACTGCAAACATAAAGCTTTTCAAGCACTTTGTCCTTTATGTAGATTTCTCTGGCATGGCCAGAGATTTAGGACTGCTGTTGTTTCTAGGCGAAATGTGAGTTGACATCAAATAACTAAGTCACATGTGAACTTCAGGGTTATGATCCACTTATATGTTTGCAAATACTTAGAAAAGTTATTTTCCTCCACAAATTGCTTTTGGCAAAGTTGAACAATGATGAAGGGACAAAATGGTCTTAGTGATAATGATAGTGATATTACCATTGTCTGAAGCCATTGCCTCCCTTGCTTTTCCAATAACCATCATTCTTTCCTGAATCAACGTAACTGCCTCCTTACTGGACTTCCTGTCTTGAGTCTCCTCCTTTGCCTCTAGTTTATTTGCATATCCACTCAAAGTATATAGTTTTCTAAAACATAAACATAGCTATGCCACCTCCCTATTAGAAACCCTTCTCACTGACCTCAGGATAAGGCCCACACTCTTCAGGTTGGTGTACAGGGCCCTCCATCTCCTATGTGTGCCTACCTCTCCAGCCTTCATTCCTGTCACTCTTTACTCTAGCATCTGACTGAAACTTATTGGCTGGAAAGCCTTCTATTCATCCTTCAAAATCCAGTGTGTTGTAAAGATTAATGAAATCAGAGAAATAAAAATGCTTTGGAAAAATTCGCAGAGGAGGGGCAAGGTATGGTTTGCAAACTTCATAAGTAGATGGGGACAGTGGTGGTGGCGTGGGATAACAGAAGCAACGGTAATATCTCTACAAGTGCTCTGTTTTGTATGACACTTCACAAAGTCATCAAAGAAATGAGAGAGGCCTCTCTAAAGAGTGTTATACAGAGTTTTACTACCCCACCCAATTCTTTTCTATATAGCCTGGAAAGCGTATAAACCTGCATTGAAAAATCTTACAAGGAGGTCAGATGCAATCAATCCACCAAGGATGAAAACATGACAAGGTAAATGGTTTTAAAAACTACTTCTGACAGCTTGTGTAAGAGGACTTTTGATTATAAAAACTGAAATCTAACTGTTGTGCTTTTAATTAGAATGTAGAATTCACTTAAAGTTGACTGAAGGCTTTAGGGAAAGGGATTTATACTGTTTTAAGGCTGCATTTAATGATGTAAAACAAGTAAGAGTTTTATTTGCAGTTTCAGAAATTCAGATATCTTTGAAGTTAAAAAGAAAGCTATCCTCAGCTTCTACTATCAGCAATATCATTAACACATCCCTCAAATATGATATTACTATGGAGTGTACAGATTTCTAGTTGTTAAAGTGTTTCCTGTACCTCATTTGAGTTCCACAGAAAGCCTGTGAGGTCAGCAGGTCATTCCCATTCAAAATAGAACAGTTTGGGATTTAGTAAAGGTAAATGACAGAGAAGGCGATGGCACCCCACTCCAGCACTCTTGCCTGGAGAATCCCATGGGCGGAGGAGCCTGGTGGGCTGCAGTCCATGGGGTCGCTAAGAGTCGGACACGACTGATCGACTTCACTTTCACTTTTCACTTCCATGCATTGGAGAAGGAAATGGCAACCACTCCAGTGTTCTTGCTTGGAGAATCCCAGGGACGGGGGAGCCTGGTGGGCTGCCGTCTATGGGGTCGCACAGAGTCGGACACGACTGAATCGACTTAGCAGCAGCAGCAGCAGCAAAGGTAAATGACACACCAGATTGCACATGCAGCAGGAGATGCAAGTCTAGAACCTAGATTTTCTGTCACGAGTTTCATTCCTTTTTCACATTGTATCTTCTCCAAGCTACTGCTTGGTGCTTTAAGCAACCTCTGGGGTCTAGCTTAAATGGATCATGGCTCTGACCTATATGACACGTCAGATACTCCAACTTCCAATTTCACACTATTAGTCAGCAGTCACTGAATGGAAGTTCAGGATGTCATAAGAATCTAACATTGATCTCTCAATTAAAAAGCAAAGTTCCCCTGGGAGCCAAACTTAAAGATAATTGGTTTTCTTAGTTGAACTGTATCTATCAGTCCCTGCTTGCAGAAGGTTGTAGGAGTGTTTAAAACACAGTTTTAAACAAGGCAAGCACTGTACTCTTTCTAAACCCAAAGGAGGTCACTGCAGGAGCTAAACATGCTTTGGTGACAACCACGTGAAAACTGAAAAAGCCTTTCAGGTGAAGTGCTCCTAGTTCTTCCTTTCTGAAGCTTGGTGGGCTCCAGGGAAGTTAGGGAGAAAAGTATAATTCTGCAGATATAAAAGGAAAGGTTGTAAAGCTATGATTCTTAAGGTCCTGTTGGATATTTTTAAAGGATATATATTAATGTCTCTTATGATGTTACTGGATCTACTCCTGGTCAGGCAACATAATGGGGGTACAGCAAACCAGCTACCTGTCTTAGCAATCTTCTCTGGTTTCTACTAAGTATTTTGGGCTCCACACACGCAGATGGAACAAGACAGGCTCTGAGGTAGCAAAGTGAAAATCTCTACCATGGGCTCATCATAGCCATCTAGAATGGCTTAACTTTCCAAACTCAAGTGGAAGGAAAAAGATGAGGTAATTATCTTGATAATCCCTATCCACACCCATTGCTATCCCCGTCTCCTCTTGTAAAAGATGATCGTTCTTTCTTATCTGAAGATAATGCCTCCTCTTGTGTATTTGCCCATCTGTCTGTCGCTCAGTCGTGTCTCACTCTTTGCAACCCCATGAACTATAGCCAGTAAGTCTCCTCTGTCCATGGGATTTTTTTCAGGCAAGAACACTGGAATGGGTTGCCATTTCTTCCTTCAGGGGATCTTCCCGATCCAAGGATCAAACCTGCATCTCCCAAGCCTCCTGCTTTGGCAGGCGGATTCTTTACCATTGAGCCACCTGGGAAGCCCATATTTCCCAATCTCGTCCCTTCTAGCCTCCTCTGAGACCCTCCTTACTCCATCAGTCATCCCTTTGCATGTCTTTCATATTTACTTCTCTCTGGACTTAGACTCTTGATGGAGTTTCTCCCTCATTAGCAAGCAAAATCAAGAATAAAGAAGAGTATTTTCTCTCAATTCTCTCTTCTACCTCTCCTTTTTTTGTTTTTGTTTTTGTTTGGCTCTCTCTCTCTCCTTTATTTCACCAACGGTCTTAATAAAAAAAAAACCACATCTGTTGTTATTTTACCTCCCCACCTCAGTACGGTCAGGATCCTTGTTTCAGTCCTCCAATATTCATGGCATCTTCTTTACTAACAATTGTCATGATTCTTTTCCTCACTTGGACTCATGACATCACTCTCTTTGTTTCTCCCACTTTAACTCATTTAAAAAAATTATCTGGAATTTCTTTCTCCAAAAATGTGTGTATGCTCCCCTCCTTTTCTGTCTTCAGCCTCCTACTCATTCTGTTCCAACAACCTTTCTGAAATCAATGGCCAACATGGTCCTTAGGTAACTGGACCTTTTCCCACATTATTCCCTCTGCCTGAAATGCCTTCTCTTTTCTTCTTCTAAGAAGATACTAGTTTTTCTGGACAACTACCATAGCTCTGAAACAGTTTACTTCATCCTACCTTCCAAATCCCTTTTTCCTAAAGCTGATTTTTTGTTACATCTTCATCATGGAGCTCTACCTCCCTTTCTGATATTTGTTGTCCAGCTCAGAGGATGGCAATGGCCACATGACTCCAATCATTCAGTTACTGGACAAAAATTCTTGGCTCATAATATGATTAGCATCTTGTAAATTCACATTTATTCCAATACACTTAAGATTAACTTTTTATCTCCAAGAGAAAGAATTATAATTGAAATACAAGTATTGATACAATGTGATGGTGTAGTAATGATCATATGCAGTTTTCTTATCTGAAAATCAGATGAGACCAATCAAAGACCTACCCCCAGATACCTCATAAAATTTTGGGGAGATTAAAAATAATGATGGTTCTCTGAAAATTATTAAGCTGCTGACACATAAGTTACTAAACTGAAGGGAAATCTTTCTTCACGTACTTACGTATCACACATTAAGGGCTGGACACTGAAGAGAGACAGAAAGAGAGCAAAAAACATAAGAGCATGGTATAATAGAACAAGAATTAGAAAATAAGACTGGGTATCATTTCTCAGACTGTTACTAAATAGATCTGCTGCTGCTGCTGCTAAGTCGCTTCAGTTGTGTCCGACTCTGTGCGACCCCATAGACGGCAGCCCACCAGGCTCCCCCGTCCCTGGGATTCTCCAGGCAAGAACATTGGAGTGGGTTGCCATTTCCTTCTCCAATGCATGAAAGTGAAAAGTGAAAGTGAAGTCGATCAGTCGTGTCTGACTCTTAGCGACCCCATGGACTGCAGCCTACCAGGCTCCTCTGTCCATGGGATTTTCCAGGCAAGAGTACTGGAGTGGGGTGCCATTGCCTTCTCTGAAATAGATCTGAGATCCTAAGAAAGACAAATTACCTACCTGAATTTTCTTTTTTAGTTACAAAATTAAAGGGTTGGTCAAATGATATTTTTTATGTCCTTTTTGTGTGGATCACAATAAACTGTGGAAAATTCTAAAAGAGATGGGAATAACAGACCACCTGACCTGCCTCTTGAGAATATGTATGCAGGTCAGGAAGCAACAGTTAGAACTGGACATGGAACAACAGACTGGTTCCAAATAGGAAAAGGAGTACATCAAGGCTGTATATTGTCACCCTGTTTATTTAACTTCTATGCAGAGTACATCATGAGAAATGCTGGGCTGGAGGAAGCACAAGCTGGAATCAAGATTGCCGGGAGAAATATCAATAACCTCAGATATGCAGATGACACCACCCTTATGGCAGAAAATGAAGAGGAACTAAAGAACCTCTTGATGAAAGTGAAAGAGGAGAGTGAAAATGTTGGCTTAAAGGTCAACATTCAGAAAACAAAGATCATGGCCTCTGGTCCCATCACTTGATGGCAAATAGATGGGGAAACAGTGTCAGACTTTATTTTTCTGGGCTCCAAAATCACTGTAGATGGTGATTGCAGCCATGGAATTAAAAGACGCTTACTCCTTGAAAGGAAAGTTATGACCAACCTAGATAGCATATTCAAAAGCAGAGACATTACTCTGCTGACAAAGTTCAAAGCTATGGTTTTTCCAGTAGTCATGTATGGATATGAGAGTTGGACTATAAAGAAAACTGAGTGCAGAAGAATTGATGTTTTGAGCTGTGGTGTTGGAGAAGACTCTTGAGAGTCCCTTGGACTGCAAGGAGATCCAACTAGTCTATCCTAAAGGACATCAGTCCTGGGTGTTCATTGGAGGGACTGATGTTGAAGCTGAAACTCCAATACTTTGGCCACCTGATGCGAAGAGCTGACTCATTTGAAAAGACCCTGATGCTGGGAAAGATTGAGGGCAGGAGGAAAAGGGGATGACAGAGGATGAAATGGTTGGATGGCATCACCAACTCAATGGACATGGGTTTGCATAGACTCCGGGAGTTGGTGATGGACAGGGAGGCCTGACATGCTGCGGTTCACGGGGTCGCAAAGAGTTGGACACGACTAAGGGACTGAACTGGAACTGGAACTTGTCTTTAATAAACAATAGAAGGAAGGAAATGGGAGAGGCGTATCATAGAGTCCCTCATTACAACTTCTGTTTCAAATATTCCCCAACTCTCTTGCCTCTCTTTTCTTCCATTGTTTCATTTGTCGACTTCCAAACCTGATTGAATCCAACTATTTGCCTACTCCACCCTAGCAGTCAAACATTTCCAGTAAAGATTGTCTAAAGAAGCAGTGCAGTTACACCTTAAACGTGTGCTCTCAAAGATTAAATGCCACTCAAAACTGCCTGCAAGTTTTAGTGTTTTTTCTAGAAGGATAGCATTTTCATTTGTAAATATGACTATTTTACAGCTTTTCCTCTGCCCTCAAACCTCCCATATGTCTTCCTTTATCTTCACTCTTACATGATAACATCTTCTTCTACTTCATTGAGAAAACAGAAACCACTAGAAGTGGAGTCCATCATCTTCTAAGATTAAATGTTGCAACTTAACTACATCTATTTACTCTAGCCTTCCTCTAAAAAGATGAAGTTTCCATGCCCTTACCAAAGTTTAAACCCTCCACTTCTGCTCTGTTTCCTGTCTGCTCTCACTTTATAGGAGATTTCATTCTTAAAATTACCTCCTCATTTACCTATGTATCATCAATAACCCATCTATGCTGGATCATTCTCATCAGCATGCGAAAGAGAAAGTCAATGCTTATCTCTCTAGAGTTACCACTCAATTTCCCTGTTCCCCTTCAGTCTCCACCACTTTACTGAATCTATTATCCATGTAACCAAACATAAGAGACTATTCTGTGTCTTCATCTTAACCCCATACCAGCTTTTAACACAATCAATAACTTTTTTGAAACACAGCTTCCGTTATTGTATTTCATCCCGGTTTACATCCCATGTCACTGATTCTTCCTTTTCAGTCTCTTATCCTTACTTTTCCTCCTGACAGACCTAAGAGAAAGAGGATCTTAAAGCTCAAGGTAGCACATTCTTGTGTATCTATAATCTCTCTGCAGGTCATCTTGTTCATTTTCATGGCTTTGAGTATTATCTATATTCTGATGATTCCTAAATTTGTATCCTACTCCAGCCATCTCATGTGGCCTCCACATTCTCAAATCCAGCTGTCTGCTTCTCCTTTCCACTCAGAATTCTCATAAACAAACATCATAAGCTTAATCCCTCCAAATTGAACTGTCTTTTCCCTAAACTTCTCTCTATATTATCACTGTTAAAATAAATGGAACCAGTTGCTCAAACCAGAAACCCAGGAGTACTCTTGACTTGTTAAAAAAAATTCTTGACCTTTTCACCATTTTATTTTAAGCACCTTTCAAAGAGTTTGGCATATAGTAGGTACTCAGTAAGTTTTGTTGCATGGATGAATGAATGTATTAGATGCCTAATATGGACCAGTGATTGTGGAAATCATGTTACACAGAATTCATATTCTGTTCTGTAGATGAGGGAACTGTCATCAGTTTCCTCATAATAACTGTGACTTATTCAAAGGCACACATCATTCAGTGGCAGAGCTGAAATTTGAATTTAGGTATGATACCATATCATATCCCTACCATTGTGCTTCCCAGGTAAAGAATCTGCCCACAATGCAGGAGACACAGGTTCTATCCCTGGGTTAGAAAGATCCCCTGGAGAAGGCAGCAGTAACCCACTCTGATATTCTTGCCTGGGAAATCCCATAGACAGAGGGGCCTGGAGGGCTACAGTCTATGGAGTCACAAAAGATTTGGACAAAATTTAGCAACTAAACAACAATGCCTACCATCACTAATTCACCCTCACTTCATTATACCTCCTCTACTCATGATTAGAGAACTTATTATCAAATAAGTTTTAAGAACTATCATTCCACGTTTGAAATGCATTTCATATAATTTAATTGGAATAGAATGTCTAAAACAGGAAAAAATTTGACCAGACTTTGTACAATTTACAAGTAAGTCATTCATAATATTCATTACTGGTGGTAACACCTCTAGCAGCAATAGAAACAACCAGAGTAAACTCTTCAAGGATAGAACATTTTGCCTCTATTAAAAAATAAATGCATATTCATGTGTCATAATCATGGTCTCAAAGGCCCATACATTCTATATATGTAGGGTATGAAGGGATAATTGAAGTCATAGATTTAACTTTCCAAATGGCCTCTGGGATTGTGGTGAAATTTATTAATTAAAAATCTTGAACATCCAGGAAGAAGCCAATTATGCTTGATATATATGATGCCTCTAAGCAGTTTGATTTTTTTCTAAAAATAGAATTTGATCAATGATCGTTCTTTCTTTCTTTTTTTTAGATCCAAGTCATGGCTAGCAGTGAAGAAGAAAATATGACTCAAATTTCTGCATTTATCCTTTTGGGTTTTGGGAATCTCCATGGTGTTCAGTATCTTCTCTTTGGGGTATTTTTGGTCATCTATGTGCTGACTCTTTTGGGCAATATTGTAATCTTAACTGTGGTTTTGGCTGATCTCTCTCTTCATTCTCCTATGTATTTCTTTCTTGGCCACTTCTTCTTCCTAGAGATTGGCTACACCACTACCATTGAGCCGATGATGCTGAGGACATTGCTGTCAGATCATGTGCCTATTTCCTTCCCTGATTGTGCTTGCCAGTTTTATTTTTTTGCTGCTCTGGTAGCTACAGAATGCTTCTTACTGGCTGTAATGTCTTATGATCATTTCATAGCCATCTGCAACCCATTGCATTATTCCAGCCTCACGGACCACTGGGGTTGCTTACAGCTAGCTGCTGCCTCTTGAGTGGCTGCGTTTCTGGCACCCATCCTTCTCATGGTCCTCATTTTTCAGTTAACATTCTGTGCTGCCAATGAGATTGACCACTTCTTCTGTGATCTGAAGCCCATCATGAAACTGGCCTGCACTGATACACAAATAGCTGAGATAACCTCTTGTATATGCACCTCTTTATTTGCCCTTGACCCGTTTCTGCTAACTCTGGCTTCCTATACTCACATCATCTCCCCCATTATGAAGATTCCTTCTGTCACAAGAAAACAGAGAGCCTTCTCTACCTGTTCCTCCCATCTGACAGTAGTCAGTATGTATTATGGGTCTCTGGGCATTGTCTATGGATTTCTATCAGGGCCTCAGAATGAAAACTTATTGAAGTTGCTTTCCCTTTTGTATACAGTGCTTACACTTGCTCTCAACCCTATTATTTACACTCTAAGGAACAAGGATGTAAAAGTAGCTCTGAGAAAATTGGTATAATGATTTGTGAAAAGAAAGGTTTAGCTCTTGGTACTTTCTAAGAATCCCAACAAAGTGAAAATCTTTCTACAGGGTCAAGAATAGTTAATGTGAAATTGATGGATTTTCCTTTGTCCCATGAACTTTCTCCACATTAATGAACAGGAAGGGTACGAAACTTTCTTTTGTTAAATACTTTGTAGGTACTAGGCACTATACTATTCTTTGCAAGGATTGTTGTACTAATCCCTCATGGCAACATAGTAAGGTAGATATTGTTATTATCCCTACTTTATATATATCACAACTGGGTCCTAGAGATTAATTCACCTGCTCAAGACTATCCAGCCAGACAGTAATGCAAACAAAATATGAATTTGAGCCCAAAGTTTGTTTAACACCAAGTCTTTGATCTTTCCACTGAGGGTAGCCCAGAATCCTGAGGTGTCCAAAATGGTTGTCTTCAACTATGGAAGATATTACTGCAGATGACTTTTCTTGAGGGAGCATGAGTTAGATGTTAGGTGAGAAGAAGAAGAGAAGTAATAAAATGCAATCAAAATCCCAGTGTGTCTCCTTTTCCTATCTAAAGTCTGGATAAAAATGCATGAGATAGAAATGTAACGGGATTAAAATTGGTTTGAGTTTTCATTTCAGTATCATTTTATTAGAACAAAAGATTAAAGTCAACCTTACTGGTTCAATAAATCGAACCACATCCAAATAATGTAATACAGTACACTCATAAACAAACAAAAACAAGATGAAAGAATGAATCAGCTCTACATGTGCTGTTATGGAAAGAGCGCCAAGATCTACTACATGGACAAAAAGCAAGCTGCAAAATGCAATGTGTATAGTATGACATCGTTTGTGTAAATAGAAAGTAAAGAAAGAATATGTGTACTTAGTTGTGGATGTATAGACTGTTCTAGAAAGATGCATATGAATTTGGTGATCTCAACTGCTCTTTGGTAGAAAAATAAATGCAGGGGAAATGTAATTTTTGAGGTAAGAATCATGTAAAGAATTCATGTTGATTTATGGCAAAACCAATACAATATTGTAAAGTTAAAGAATAAAATTAAAAAAAAAAGAGTAAAAAAGAAAAGAAATTACCTTTTGAAAATTCACCAAATTTAACAAATCCTTGTAAATTATACAAATGGCAAAATTGTTAAGCATGAAGTACTTCTAGATACTTCGGAGGCTTCTCTTCTCTCACAAGTCAGTTATAATCTCTCTACGGGCAGGCACCTTGTCATTATTACTTTTGCATCTCCCTCATGCTGCTGCTGCTGCTGCTGCTGCTACTAAGTCGCTTTAATCATGTCCGACTCTGTGCGACCCCATAGACGACAGCCCACCAGGCTCCCCCATCCCTGGGATTCTCCAGGCAAGAACACTGGAGTGGGTTGCCATTTCCTTCTCCAATGCATGAAAGTGAAAAGTGAAAGTGAAGTCGCTCAGTCGTGTCTGACTCTTCGCGACCCCATGGACTGCAGCCCACCAGGCTCCTCCGCCCATGGGATTTTCCAGGCAAGAGTACTGGAGTGGGGTGCCATTGCCTTCTCCAATCTCCCCCATAGCACCCTAAATACCAAAAATGTGCACAGTATAGATGTTTAATTTAAAAATTGTTACTATCATCCAGGATAGGGGAACTCAACACCCAGTTAGCATAGCAATTTCTAATAACTTGATGCATTCCCATTTGTAGAAAGGAAAACCCAAGGGGAAAAGTATGAGCTGTGCATGTGATGTTCTTCTTAGGCCACCATAGCAGTGCAACATTAAAGGCTGGCAAGGGGCTGGGCATGAAGTGAGAATGGTTTCTTAGGCTCTTCCTTGCACTATCACCAAGGTGCTCTTCCTTATAATGGAAATTTGTTCACATCCCTTCTGTGTTTAATCAACTTCTGACACAAGGATTGCCAATGAAGATCAGAATAAAGATCTCACACAATTTATGACTCCATGACTTGGCATACATTGTTTCCACTTTTGTCTCTGCCTCACCTCTCCTTGGTTAACTTGTTTTCATACTTCAAGGTTCAACTCAAATATTAAATGTCAAAGAGTCACAAATTCCATGATGCATTACCTGATTTTTCACCAACCTCTGTAAAGGTATGCCTTCATTTTTACTTGGCTACTAAAGCACTTTGCATATATTTCTATTTTAAATTGACCAGGTTATACAGTAATATTTTCCATACATTTCTATCTCTCCACTTAATAATGAATTCTTTAAGACAAAGAACATGTCTTATTCCTTTCTGTCTCTACCTCCACTTTCACCTCTAGCTTTTTCCAGCACCTAGAATGGGGACTAAACAAAGGACAGACATTCAAATAAACATTTAAAAATAAATACAATTATTAAATGACTTGTATAAAGTCACACAGTTAGTTAGGGAATGGGTCACACAGCTGACATCTAGCCAACTGTTCTTCTGTTATATAATGCTGCTATTTTTCCAGTTCTAAAAGTCTGAAATTTGCTTTGGTGCAAATTTGACAGTAGAATTTGCGGTGAGGACTGGGAAATCTTGAACATTTCTTCTTAACGTCACAGGCAAGCATTATCTTGAATTCTTAGAAAGGCAATGTAATTAATTAACTAGTGGGCTTCCCTGGTGGCTCAGATGGTAAAGAATCTGCCTGCAGTGCAGGAGACTCAGGTTCAATCCCTGGATTGGGAAGATACCCTGGAGAAGGGAATGACTACCCACTCCAGTATTCTTGCCTAGAGAATCCCGTGGGCAGAACAGCCTTGAAGGCTATGAGAAGACAGCGTGATTAATTAATTAATTAATATCTTTAACACAGTCATTCAAAAGAAATTTAAATATAAACACCTACTATGCATATGGTACCTTTGTGAGCACAAAAAGAGTAAGGTTCATCTGAATTTACCATGAAAACTTTCCAGTCTAACCAGTAGAATACCTACACAGTTCCAGACATACAGCTCTCACCCAGTAAATGTTTGTTCAACTAAACCAAGCCAGTTCCATTCAGTTCAGTTCAGTCGCTCAGTCGTGTCCGACTCTTTGCAACCCCATGAATCGCAGCATGCCAGGCCTCCCTGTCCATCACCAACTCCCGGAGTTCACTCAGACTCACATCCATCGAGTCGGTGATGCCATCCAGCCATCTCATCCTCTGTCGTCCCCTTCTCCTCCTGCCCCCAATCCCTCCCAGCATCACAGTCTTTTCCAATGAGTCAGCTCTTCGCATGAGGTGGCCAAAGTACTGGAGTTTCAGCTTTAGCATCATTTCTTCCAAAGAAATCCCAGGGCTGATCTCCTTCAGAATGGACTAGTTGGATCTCCTTGCAGTCCAAGGGAGTCTCAAGAGTCTTCTCCAACACCACAGTTCAAAAGCATCAATTCTTCGGCGCTCAGCCTTCTTCACAGTCCAACTCTCACATCCATACATGACCACTGGAAAAACCATAGCCTTGACTAGACGAACCTTTGTTGGCAAAGTAATGTCTCTGCTTTTGAATATGCTATCTAGGTTGGTCATAACTTTTCTTCCAAGGAGTAAGCTTCTTTTAATTTCATGGCTGCAGTCACCATCTGCAGTGATTTTGGAGCCGAAAAAAATAAAGTCTGACACTGTTTCCCCATCTATTTCCCATGAAGTGGTGGGACCGGATGCCATGATCTTAATTTTCTGAATGTTGAGCTTTAAGCCAACTTTTTTACTCTCCACTTTGACTTTCATCAAGAGGCTTTTTAGTTCCTCTTCACTTTCTGCCATAAGGGTGGTGTCCAAGGGAAGATCGAATGCCTGACTTTCTGGGAATGGAACCGGCCTCTGTTGAGAAGATCATCAATTTCTAATACCTGTATTCCTAAATCTGGAGTCACAGGTATCGTAGATATGTGAATTGTAGGATGCTTTGGTGGGAGAGAAGTATGACGAGAACAGAGAGAGGGATATTTCCACCTAGAAAATTTGTCATTGCCTCCTCTGCAACACCAGTGACCATCTGCCAATAAGAAGGCAACACATCCATGGAGAGCAGCAATTAGAGCTAATTGGTTTTCTTCCCTTTAATACCTGAGACAGGGCCCCATTGAGATCAGGTAAGGAAATCTATTAAAGGCAAGCTGTTCTCTGCATATTACTTAATTCAAAGTACTTAAGGAGGCTGATTATAAGCCATGCTCTCCAAGGATAACTGAAGCACTAAATGGTGGTTTGTGTGAGTTTAAGGACTTGATTCTTAAACCAGAATGCAAATAGGAAATCCTTTGAGGAAAAACCTGAATTAGAGTGTGAAGGTATTGCCTTAAGAAAGGATACTTTTTAACAAGCCAGCCACAGTTCAATTTAGCCTGCATGAAGTCAAGTGAAGTGAAGTGAAAGTTGTTCAGTCATGTCCGACTCTTTGCGACCCCATGGAGTATACAGTCCATGGAATTCTCCAGGCCAGAATACTGTAGTGGGTAGCCTTGCCCTTCTCCAGAGGATCTTCCCCACCCAGGGATCAAACCCAGGTCTCTTGCATTGCAGACGGATTGTCTACCAGCTGAGCCACAAGGGAAGCCCCTTTGACATGAAGTCAAACATCTAGATAAAAGTGAAAAATTCAGGTAAATATTCAGTTGTAGGGGCACTGCATGTGCAAAATTTCCAGGTGCTTATTTGTGTTTTTCACCATCTGAAAGAATTATACTATTCAATCACGCTTACAAGAATTGGCTCACCACTCAGACTAGCTTCTGAGTCTTGGCTCTTTGACCTTAGACTAGTAAATTAGACTCCCTGATCTTCAAATCTCTCATGTGAAATGAAATGAAATGAAAATGAAAATATTGGTATCTACCTTAGCTCACTCAGTAAGCTATTATGAGGATTAAAAGAGATAACACTTGTAAAACCCTTGGCACGTAAATACTCAGTGTGTGTTATTATTTTAGTAGTTATCATTTTGATAATGATCATTGTTATTGAATGTCATTTGGCCTTTTCCTGCTTTGAAACAGTAAAGAAATATTGGTGAAAGTGAAAGTGTTAGTTGCTCAGTCACGTCCAACTCTTTGCAACCCCATGGACTGTAGCCCACCAGGCTCTTCCGTCCATGAAATTTTCCAGGCAACAATACTGGAGTGGATTGCCATTCCCTTCTCCAGGGGATCTTCCCAACCCAGGGATTGAACCTGGGTCTCTTGCACTACAGGCAGATTCCTTACCAACTGAGCCTCCAAGGAAGTCCAATATTGACCAAGGAGGTATCCAAATAATCATACAGTAGTCTGACAGCTGAAAGCAGAAGCTAGAGACCAAACTTCTGGGGCTTCTCAGTTTTGCCATGGCCTCAGCTTACTATCACCTTTGGCAAGCAAAATACAAGCTGGGCACCAAAGTTATATATTAGTTGATTAAGCAGCTTCTGGAAGCTTTGGGTCCTGCTGTCCAGCAGCTGGCTTTTAATGGCAGCCCAAACAATAAGACCAGACTGGATCTACCTTATTCTTTTGCAAGAACCATATTTCCTTTGATATTACTTAATTTCCGTGTTTCCCTTACTAAAATCCTTCTGACAACAACAATTAATATGATGGGACACAAAGCAGGTGTATAATAGGAATAGGCTAATGGAAAATGGACTTATTGTACTGCTAGGAGTTTAATTCCAGCTTAATCACACACAATTATTCTATGTTCTCTGGCCACATATGAGATCCTCTTTCAGTTTCTTGAATCTGTAAAAAGTTTTCTGCCTCAGAATGCTCATATATGCTATTTCCTTTGCTTTGAATGCTCTTCCTCAAAACTTGACTGAGTCAGATCCTTCTTATCCTCTGTTCTCTCCTTAAATTGACATCAGATAAGACACTGCCTGGCCACTCCATCTAAATTAACTTCTCTGCCAGCACCATCACCCTCATCTGGTTAAACTTCATTTCAATATCTCATCATTTACCTTAGCACCTAGCAAAGTTGTATATTTCTGTTTTTCATGCCTGTCTCCTGGAACCTCTGTGCCTGCCCAATAGTAAGCACTCAATGCATATTTGATGAATAAATGAACAAAGGCTTTTGGGAACCTCAGTCCTTGGTTGGTCAATGGGTAAGATATTCAGAGGTTGTAGTTTTGATAAATGAGTAGCTAAGGAGGGTTTGAAACATATCCACAAATTCTTTGATATTCCTGCCATCAAAAGATAGGAGTGATGTTCTCTTCTTAATCTCAAAGAGCTTATGACATCCTGGGCCAACAGCGTATAACAAAGGCCCCTGGGCACAATAGTAACACCCAGAATACAGGGAGTGACTTCCAAGGCTGTGACATGAAATGGGATTCAGCTTTTGATTTGTTCACTGTAAGCTTTCTTTCGGTACACTTAGATAACATGTAAGAAGTCTGACTCTCTTGGGGTCATCATGCGGAGAAGAAGACTAAGTCATATGGAGAAGCCACGTTAGAGGGGTTCTGGTTAACAGTCCCTAGGGAGACAGAAGCAATAGCTATACAAGGCCTATAGGGTATATTAAATATCTTCAGTTCTTTGACAGTCCTTCCACTGAGAGGTGGGATCTATGTCCCTTCTTTTGAATATGGAAGACCCATGAAAGCTTGGATCAGTGGAGCATGACTGGAGCATTAACAGTGGGTGACAGTGACAACCAGCCTCAGCTGTCAGATATGTGAGAGAAGATACTTAGAGATGATTCCACTTCCTAACTCTTTGGTCTCCTCCAATCATAAAGTTTTTTCAAGCTGAGGGCCCAGACTTTTAGAGGCAGAGACACTCCATCCCTGCTATGATCCCTCCAAATTTTTGACCCACAGAATTCATTAACATAATTCAGTTGTTGCTTTATTCCACTAATTTGTGGAGTGGCTTGTTATGAAGCAGTGATAACTACAATTGTGGCTATGGAATCCATGCTATTTTAGGAAGCAAAAAGTAGGCTCAGAAAATTCAGCTATATGGAAAAATATTTCTGGAACAACACTGAATTTTTAAACACATATCATTTAGTACATTGCTACACTCACTTGAAGACCTTTTCCTCAAAATCTTCCCTGACCTCCTAAGCAAAGATGTGTACTTTGTCCATCATGGGAGCTACCACTGTGTTGAGGATACAAGTCTATTAGTACTCTTGTCATACATGTTGCACATGTTCTCTCCCCTCCTAAAATACTTTGTTTATATTACTTCTGCAAGGCACTGGAGGTTCAGTTAATACATTTTTGGTGATTAAATGAAGTTTCTAAGTACCATATTAATCTAGTCTTACCTGGTCTCCTCTAAATGCCAGGTTTCACTGTGTACCAAGTCAGCACCAACCTCCCTCTAACAAAATTGGAATATAGATGAGGGTCTGAACCATCTGTGCTGTTCTCTTTGATTTAAGGTCATCTGTGGCTTCAATACCCAGATTTCACCACTAGCATTTCATACATTCATTTCCTGCAGTTCTGCTTCCTACAGAAGTAAACACTTGGAGGGGCAGTCACAGTAATATAAAAAGCAACAATACATTTAATAATAAATGCAGCTGATAGTTAAAGAAATCTTACTATGCTCTAGTCAATGTGGTAGTATTTTACATACATGATCCCAAGAAATCTTCGCAACAAAAATATGAGATAGATACTATTATAATCCCCGTTTTACAAATGAGAAATTTGAGGTTCAGAAAGTATAAATACCAAAATTTCACTGCTGGTATACTGGTGTATCTGACTTTAAATATCAGTCTATGAACCCATATTCCCATCAAAATGCTGGCTTCCTCTGGATTTTTAAAACCATTAATTTTTAATGGCAAAGGAAAAGCAGTATGTACCAGGAATTTAAAGGCATTTCAGGAGTTAGCTTCATTGAATGGAAGGAGAGATGCTTCTAGAGTTAGGCTGCAGCAGGGTTTTCTTTTTAGTATGAATCTATTCCCTTAAAGACAGTTGCAAAGATGGTCACATTAGTCATTTCATAGGATAGGGAGCAGAGAGGAGGGTTCGTATGTGCTAAATTTAACCATTTCGCCTTTCCTTGTGGTGCACTTGTCCCTGGAGTTTCAGATAATCAGATTCAGAATCCATTTCTTCCCCCATGTTGCCATTACTAGCCAGGGTTCTCTCCTCCCTCTCCACCTGAAATCCCTAGAGAGGGGCCACAGACCACCCTCTGAGGTTGACTAAGGACCACACGGGAGAGGGCTGGCTCTTGCAGGGCACTTCAGATGAAAGGGCCCTACGTGTGGCAGTCAGAGGATCAGATCTCAGATTTTATCCTTTGACGATAACGAGTACTTGAAGGTGATGATTAACGACAGCTCAGTATGTGCACCACTGACGTGGGTGCAGATGAGGAATATACAAGAGCTGACAAACTCAAAAAAGAAACGAAGAATTTGATTTAACTGTGTGGAAGTAATTCTAATTACAGGCATTTATGCGAACTGTTTACAATTTATGCCTAATTGCCACCCAGCACAATAACAATTATGCATATCATTAAATATGTGTCAGATTAGTTTTGTTGTAAATTTTGATTATAACAGCAAACCCTATATGTGTATGCTCCGTCTTCATAATTTGTTGCTCAGATTGCTCACATCTTAGGAAAAAATGAGACAGAACATTGGCTGGGGGGCCAAGAGTGGGGAGGTGGCGGAGGCAGCTGCCTGGGGTTGAATATTTACTATGGGTAGCGCACAAAGTGGGTAATCAACAAATGCGTAAATCCCTGCAGCTTAACTTCACCAGAAGCCTGCAGGCAGCTCCACAATCTTTTATTCATTTATTGTTGATTCTTTGGGTTTATTCATGCCCACGTCGTGTCCCAAACCTTTTCTGGTCTTCTTGGCCTCTCAGCTTACTCCCTCCCCTCACTCTTGCTCAGTGGTAAGAATGGTCTCATCCTGGCCTTACACAGTAACGCTGGTGGATGACCCCTCCATTCTGCCTCCCCAATTTCTCTCATGTTGCAATCCCATTTTCTCAGGGGTTTCTGGCTTCTGTCAAATAGGTGTGTCTTTTCATGTGTGCTCTGGCCCCTTCCCCTCCCACATCCTCAAAGACTGATTTCTGGTTCCAGCATTTCATTATGTCTTAAATTTCTTTCCTTGTTTTTGGCCATGCAATAGTAGACATTTAGTAAAGCTTTCGAAATTTCCTTCAGACACACATGGAACACAGTGGGACACACACACACACACACACACACACACACACACACAAAACTGTCCTTGCTATTCCCCAGTTTCTACCATTTTCTCCCCTTCTTCCACTTTAACCTTGTACTTTCTGTACATCTTATTTATCCAACTAAGTTACAGCTTTATTGAAAGAAAGAGGTTTCTGTTATTTTTTTCAAATTCTTAGCACAACTAGCAGCACTAAAAAAACGCTGAAAGACCCCCACTCATGGACACTCATAGGCTGTTTCCTGTAGAGGGACGGGGATGTCCAGCACTTTCTTCCCCAGCTTGCTCTTGGATAACCTGAGTAGGATAACAGAAAGCATGTGTCTTTGGTATCAGACAGACTTGAGTTCTACTCTAGGTTCTGCCACTCAGTAACTAAGAAAACTTAGACAGCTGCCTTCATCTCTCTGAGGTCCAATTACTTCATCTGAAAAATAGAAATAATAGTAGTACCTAGCATACAAGATTGTTGTGAGAATAAAATGACAAGCTGATGAAAAAGGCCTGATGCAGACTAGTAATGAGTCTTCTCAAGCAGAAACTTTCTGCTTCCGTGGCTCACTCATACCAATGATTGGTACCTCCCACTTTGGTAATAATATGAATTTCAACAACCTCAAGCCTTTCTTATTATCTGTATTCATCTTTTATTCTTAGCACTAGATCAGTAGTTCTCATTCCTATAAGACATAATACTCCCTCTTAATAACAAATATTTTGTGACTCCCCCTTCACTATCCTGAAATGAAGTTCATAGATGATATGACCTACCTATGTACATAATTTCAAAAAATCAATATAGTGACCTAACTGAAATATAAATGAGAGATCCATGGAAAGTAATTTACAATAAAATGATATTTATTTCAATATAAAAATGCAAGGGCATGACTATATAAAACAACATAATGAAATACATGATTGCACCAACTCAAAATGAATAAGTTTATATTAAAGAAAAGTAAGAGGGTTGGTAATCATTATATATATAAGAAAAGAAAACAGGATAAAAACTATTGTTGAGATAAGACAAAATTCAGATAATTATAAACAATTTTTCTCAGGTATGCTATTTAGGCTATACTGGAATATTTGAAAACTGTGTAGGATACAGGATAACTCTTCTTTATATGGGATTATTCCATCTATTTCAGAACAAAATCCCAGGGACGGGGGAGCCTGGTGGGCTTCCGTCTCTGGGGTCGCACAGAGTCGGACACGACTGAAGCGACTTAGCAGCAGCAGCAGCAGCAGCATTACTGGCCTGTATCCACTAAATGTCAGATCTCCCAACCATTGTGATAACAATGCCTCTACAAATTCACAAACATATTCTAATAGATGGAATCCTTTAGTTAAAAACCCATGCTCTAGAGAATGGCCAGTAAAGAAAAAGGAAAATTTCCAATTTTTGCTTTCCAAGAATGTGGGAATGTCCATGGGTTGGAATTCCTTGTCTTTGCAATGTTTCTGGTGACCCTCTTGGGACTCTGAGACACAATGTTGAGAAGCTGATAGGGATATCAACCAGTTAACTACAGCCTTTGCTCCCTCATGTGCTTCTCCTTCTTTATCATCTTGAATACCTTTGATCAATTTAGCACTGTCTGACTGATACTGCCCTTTTTTTTTGTCCCATGAAGTATTTTTTTCTTTCTCAAGACAGTCCATCTAGCCTTCACATAGCAGTGGTTTGCTGATAATCACATGTTGTTCAGGGGCCATAATGTCTTTGCCTGTCATTTAAGTTTCTGCCGCTTTCAAGCCCCTTCACCTTCGATCACTCAGACACTCAAACCTTTGATATCCAGATAGTTAACATTTCACAGCTTATATGTTTTCTTAATTCCATCTTGACCATTTTTAGATGCTAATGTTTAATTGTAATCTGTTCAAGTATTAATATGTCTAAAATGTACTCTGTTTTATTAGATTGTACTGAGCTTTATTATTTTTTGAAGTTCTATGGATACTGTTCAATTGAAATTGTTAATTTAATAACTATTTTTTCTACCAAAACTTGTATTATAAAAATCTTCATAGTTTTCTGAATAAAGTTGAAATATATTTCTGTCCTAGGATCAAATGCAGGATGCCACACTGTATTCACTTGTCACAGTTCCTTAGTCCCCTCCAATCTACGGCAGCTTCTCCTCTTTCCTTGTTTTTCATAACCTTGTCACTTTTGAAGCCCATAGGTCAATTATTTTGTACAAGGTCCCTCAGTCTGGCTTTGTCTGATGCTTTCTTGAGACTACATTGGGGTAATATGTTAAGGGGAAGAATACCACAGGGGCAAAGTATCCCTCTCAGCACATCAGAGGATACAGGATATGATATATGCACAGAATTTACCAGTGGTGATGCTAACCTTGGCCACTTGATCAAAGTGATGTCTTCTAGGTTTTAGACTGTGAAGGTACTCTTTACGGTAACATAAATACTCACCACATATACACATACTCAGTTTCAATTCCTAGTATTTCTAATATAAACAAGTCACTAAGTCTACCCATATTTAAGTGGAGGATAATTAAACTCTGTCTCCTAGAGGGAGGAATAGCAAATAACTTAGGAATGTTTCTTAACCACAGGAAGTTATAATATTTGAGAGAGATGCAAATATCCAATTTCTCCTTAAAGTTTTGTTCACTAATTTTGGCATTTATCGGTGAATTTCGCCTAAAAGCATTGTGCTCCTCTAAGGTGATTTTCTTTTTCCTGCATTCCTTCTATGTTTATTAATTGGAATTCATCTGTAAGAAAGGGTTGCCCTTTCCTCCCCCATTATTCAATGACGTATTTATACCAGTATGGGCTTACTTATTCTTTAAGTTAAAATACAATACTATCATTATTTAGTTTGTTTTCAAACTTCAGTCACAGGGAACTCTTTCAGGTTGGGCCCTGTATCCTTTTGACATGGCCCTATCCCTTCTGGGGGTTTTAAAGTGTTTTTTGGCACCACAATATACTCCAGGGTCACCTTGTATTTTCCATGCCCCAGTCTTAGAATCACCCATTTTTTCAAAGAGACTTGGTTACTTTTATTGAAGGATGGTGTTTAGAACACTGTCTATGCCTAACTGTGCTTGTTGCTAGTGGGATATTATTGCTTCTAGTGGACAGAGCTAGGAAATCTGAGCATGCACACCCATATCTGTATTTTATTCTATATCTGTGTATGTATGAACATAAACATGAGTTTGCACCAATATCTCTTACTCTAATTCAGCACTATGGGCTTCATTTTAGCATTACTCCTCTGTGGTGGTCAGAATAACGCCACCCCCCTCCAAAAATGGACACATTCGAATCCCTGAAGCCTGTGAATATGTTTCCTTATACAGCATAGGAACATTAGATTGCATATGGAATGTAGATTTCTAATCAACTGATATTAAAACACAAATATTATTCTAGGTTATCTGGGTGGTCCCAATATAAGCAAGAGTCCTTAAAAATGGAAGAGAGGCCAAAGTGGGAGTTAGAAGCAGATGTGACTATGCAAGAAAGACAGAGATATAACACTGCTAGATTTGAATATTGAGGAAAGGCTCCATGAACCAAGGAATGTGAGTGGCCTCAAGAAGCAGGAAAAGGCAAGGGAATAGACTATCCCCTATAGTCACCAGACTCCTTCATTTTAGCCCATTGAGACCCAGGTCAGGATGCCAGTTTATCAAACAGTAATATGATGTGAAGAACCAAATCATTGGAAAACACCCTGATGCTGGGAAAGATTGAGGGCAGGAGGAGAAGGGGACAACAGAGGAGGAGATGGTTGAATGGCATCACCAACTCTATGGACGTGAGTTTGAGTAAGCTCCGGGAGATGGTGCAGGAAGGGGAAGCCTGGCGTGCTGTAGTGCATGGGGTCGCCAAGAGTTGGATATGACTTAGTGACTGAACAGCAACAACATTAAGGTTGTGGCAGTGATAAAAAACCAATTCACTTTCAGCACTTAATTGTAACTTCTTTCTTTGGTAGAGAAATCTGACTGTCATTATCTATAATCCACTTGCTAATTTTTTTCTGCCCTATTATAGTTGAAATGTAGGTTCAGAATTACAGATTCATACCCTCGTAAGAAATATATGTACCAATAAGAGTACAGTGTGCACAGGTCCATTTTTTATTATCTTTAAAACAGTATCTAGACAAACCTGTTTTGTAAAATAAGCCAGTTCCTTTTTTCTCAACTTTCTTTAGTTAAATTGTACCACATTTGGAATAGAGTTAGATTCATTTACCATAGTCTTCGTTCTATCATGGTTTCCACAGACATCCAGGTTGATTTTCTTTAATTTGCATACAATAAGACACTCTCCATGGGGTGCAGTTATATGGGTTTTAACAAATGCATAATCATGCATCCACAATTATAGTACCACACAAAATTTTTCTATCACCCTGAAAATATCTCTATTACCTTGCATGGCCTCTTTGCAGTCAACTCTTTACCCTCTCCTAGCTCCAGAGACCACAGATCTCTTTTCTGTCCTTATACCTTTTCCAGACTATCATATAAATGGATTCACATACTAGGTAGCTCTTGTGGTCGTGTGGCTTTCACCTAGCAAAATGTATTTAAGATTCATCCGTGCTGTGCCATGTTAAGTCGCTTCAATTGTGTCCGACTCTGCTGCCCTAAGGACTGTAGCCCACCAGGCTCCTCTGGCCCTGGGATTCTCCAGGCAAGAACACTGGAGTGAGTTGCCATATCCTTCCCCAGGGGATCTTCCCGAATCCCTGTCTCTCACCTTTCCCACTTTGGCAGGCAGATCTTTACCACTTGTGAAACCTGGGAAGCCCTAAGATTCATCTGTGTTGTACCTTTTGAACGCTGAATAATATTCCATGCTACCCTAGTTTATCTATTCATTTTTTTTGAAAGACATCTATATTGTTTCCAATATAGGGAAATAATAAATAAGGCACCTTAAAACTTCATGTATATCTTTTTATGTGAATATGTTTTCAATTTACTTGGGCAAATATTGAAGAGAGATTATGGATCATATGGTGTGTTTATGTTTAACTTCATAATAAACTGAAAAACTGTTTCAATAAAATGTACAACTTTTGTCCATTTTAAATTTGTTTCTTGTCCACTCATTATTGAGTTGTAGAATTTTTTTAATATAACCTGTTATGTATGTATATAACAAATGCTATATAAGCACATATACACATTTATATATACTATATATAATATTTTCTCCCAGTTCATTACTTTTTCACTCTTAAAAATTCTTTTGATAAGCAGCAATTTAATATTTTGATAGAATCTATATTGTCAGTTTTCTATTGTTATTGTTTTCTGTGACCTGTATAAGAAATTCTTGCCTATGTAGAGTAAGTCCCCTACACATGAACAAGTTACATTCTGAGAGTGTGTTCATAAGTCCAGTTTGTTCAAAGTCCAACAAAGTTAGCCTAGGTACCCAACTAACACAATTGACATTATAGGACTGTAACGTAATTGGTTTCTAATACTTTTTATACAAATAGTGTATTCCCTGGTGGCTCAGAGGGTAAAGCAACTGCCTGCAATGCAGGAGACCTGGGGTCGATCCCTCGGTCAGGAAGATCCCCTGGAGAAGGAAATGGCAACCCACTCCAGTACTCTTGCCTGGAAAATCCCATGGACAGAGAAGCCTGGTAGACTACAGTCCATGGAATCGCAGAGTCAAACATGACTGAGCGACTTCATTTTCCAACAAAGTCCAACAAAGTTAGCCTAAGTACCCAACTAACACAATTGACATTATAGGACTGTAATGTAATTGGTTTCTAATACTTTTATACAAATAATATGTACATAAAAAGCAAACAGAAAATAAAGAAATAATTTTCAGTATAATACCTTAAAAAGCACAGTAGTAGAGTACAAGAGCTGGTGTACAGCGGTTGGCATGCACATTCGTATCTTTGAAAGTTTGCAAATTGAAGCTTCATATGTAGGAGACTTGTCATACCTTGTAACAAAAATATTTTCTTATATTTTCTTCTCAAAGCTGTATGGTTTTACCTTAACAATTAGGCCTATATCTATCTAGAAATTACTTTCGTGTATGTTATGACAAAAAGTTGGTTTTTACACTTGGAATTTTTGTATGTGCTATCACAAAATTTGAGATTTCTTTTTTATTTTTTTTTCCCACATGGATATCTAGCTATCCGAGCAGCATTTGTTAAAAAGCAACACAAAACAAAAGTACTTCCTTTCCCCACTGGATTGGTTGGTCACTTTTGTCAAAAATCCCATGACCATATAAGTTTGGGTATGTTTCTGTATGTTCTGTTCTATTTGGAGGATTTATCTGTCATCCCTAAGATGAGTGTCACATTGTCTTGATTAGTTCAGTTCAGGTCAGTCGCTCAGTCATGTTCGACTCTTTGCGACCCCATGAAGCACAGCACGCCAGGCCTCCCTGTCCATCACCAACTCCCAGAGTTTACCCAAACCTATGTCCACTGAGTCAGTGATGCCATCCAACCATCTCATCCTCTGTTGTCCCCTTCTCCTCCTGCCCTCAATCTTTCCAAGCATCAGGGTCTTTTCCAATGAGTCAGCTCTTCACATCAGGTGGCCAAAGTATTGGAGTTTCAGCTTCAACATCAGTCCTTCCAATGAACACCCAGGACTGATCTCCTTTAGAATGGACTAGTTGGATCTCCTTGCAGTCCAAGGGACTCTCAAGAGTCTTCTCCAACACCACAGTTTGAAAGCATCAATTCTTCTGCACTCAGCTTTCTTTATAGTCCAACTCTCACATACATACATGACTACTAGAAAAATCATAGCTATGACTAGATGGACCTTTGTCAGTGAAGTAATGTCTCTGCTTTTGAATATGCTATCTAGGTTGGTCATAGCTTTTCTTCCAAGGAGCAAGCATCTTTTAATTTCATGGCTGCAGTCACCATCTGCAGTGATGTTGGAGCCCAAGAAAATTAAGACTGTCACTGTTTCCATTCTTGTCCCATCTATTTGCCATGAAGTGATGGGACTGCATGCCATGATCTTTGTTTTCTGAATGTTAAGTTTTAAGCCAGCTTTTTCACTCTCCTTTTTCACTTTCATCAAGAGGTTCTTTAGTTCCTCTTCACTTTCTGCCATAAGGGTGGTGTCATCTGCATATCTGAGGTTATTGATATTTCTCCCAGCAATCTTGATTCCAGCTTGTACTTCATCCAGCCTGGCATTTTGCATGATGTACTCTGCAAAAAAGTTAAATAAGCAGGGTGACAATATACAGCCTTGATGTACTCCTTTCCCAGTTTGGAACCAGTCTGTTGTTCCATGTCCGGTTCTAACTGTTGCTTCTTGACCTGCATACAGCTTTCTCAGGAGGCAGGTAAGGTGGTCTGATATTCCACCTCTTTAAGAATTTTCCACAGTTTGTTGTGATCCACACGGTCAAAGGCTTTAGCATAGTCAATAAAAAAGTAGTAGATGCTTTTCTGGATCTCTCTTGCTTTTCCTATGATCCAACGTATGTTGGCAATTTGATCCTTGGTTCCTCTGCCATTTCTAAATCCAGCTTGAACATCTAAAGTTCTCGATTCACGTACTGTTGAAGCCTAACTTGGAGAATTTTGAGCATTACTTTGCTAGTGTGTGAGATGAGTGCAATTAAGTCGTAGTTTGAGCATTTTTTGGCATTGCCTTTCTTTGGGATTGGAATGAAAACTGACCTTTTTGAGTCCTGTGGCCACTGCTGAGTTTTCCAAATTTGCTCGCATATTGGATACAGTACTTTAATAGCATCATCTTTTAGGATTTGAAATAGCTCAACTGGAGTTCCATCACCTCCACTAGCTTTGTTCATAGTGATGCTTTCTAGGGCTCACTTGACTTCACATTCCAGGATGTCTGGCTCTAGGTGAGTGATCACACCATCATGGTTATCTGGGTCATTAAGATCTTTTTTGTATAGTTCTTCTGTGTGTTCTTGCCACCTTTTCTTAATCTCTTCTGCTTTTGTTAGTTCCATACCATTTCTGTCCTTTATTGAGGCCATCTTTGCATTAAATGTTCCCTTGGTATCTTTAATCTTCTTGAAGCGATCCCTAGTCTTTCCCATTCTATTGTTTTCCTCTCTTTCTTTGCTTTGGTCACTGAGGAAGGTTTTCTTATCTCTCCTTGCTATTCTTTGGAACTCTCCATTCAGATGGGTGTATCTTTCCTTTTCTCCTTTGCCTTTTGCTTTTTTTTTTTTTTTCTTAGCTATTTGTAAGGCCTCCTCAGACAACCATTTTGACTTTTTGCATTTCTTTTTCCTGGAGATGGTTTTGATCATGGCTTTCTGTACAATGTTACAAACCTCTGTCCATAGTTCTTCATGCATTCTATCAGATCTAATCCATTGAATCTATTTATCACTTCCACTGTATAATTGTAAGGGATTTGATTTAGGTCATACCTGAGTGGTTTAGTGGTTTTCCCTACTCTTTTCAGTTTAAGTCTGAGTTTGGTAATAAGGAGCTCATGATCTGAGCTAGTCAGCTTCTGGTCTTGTTTTTGCTGGCTGTTTAGAGCTTCTCCATCTTCGGCTGCAAAGAATATAATCAATCTTATTTCGATATTGACCATGGTGATGTCCATGTGTAGAGTCGTCTCTTGTGTTGTTGGAAAAGGGTGTTTTCTATGACCAGTGAGTTCATTTGGCAAGTCTCTGCTAGCCTTTGCCCTGCTTCATTGTTGTGACCTTTTAAATCTTCAGTAAGTTTCATTACCTTAATGACTATTATGTTTGATGTTAATAGAGTTGTACCAACATTTTGTGGTTTGCATTTTCCTGTTATCTGTTTAACCATCCTATTGATTTCTACATTTCTGTATTGGCATTTTTTCATTTTATTCTTTAATTTTTTTTTTAAATTGGAGAATAATTGCTGTACAATGCTGGGTTAGTTTTTGCTGTACCACAAGGTGAGTCAGCTATATGCTTGCATGAATCCCCCCGTCTTGGACCTCCCTCCAAGCCCACCCCTATCCCATCCCTGTAGGTCATCACAGAGCACCGGGCTGGGCTCCCTGTGTCATATAGCAGCTTCCCACTAGCTATTCTACTCATGGTCATGTATATATGTCAGTGCTAGTCAATTCATCCCACCCTCTCCTTCTCCCCTCCCTCTGTCCACAAGACTGTTGTCTACATCTGCGTCTCTATTCCTGCCCTGCAAATAGGTTTATCAGTGTCATTTCTCTAGACTCCATGTATATGCGTTAATATACGATGTTTGTTTTCTCTTTCTGACTTACTTCACTCTGTATGACAGATGTAGGTTCATCCACATCACTACAAATGACCTACTTTCATTCCTTTCTATGGCTGAGTAATATTCCACTGCATTTATGGACCACATCTTCTTTATCTATTCATCTGTCTAACCAAATGGAGAATTCCAATACAGAGAAATTATAAAAAAATAAGCTGGATATAAATTCTGGAACTGAAAAATATAACTAAAATGAAAAGTTTACTAGAGAGTTCAAAATATATTTGAGCTGGCAGAAGAATTAGTGAAATTAAAAATAGACCAATTGAAATAGGAGGGACAGGTTCTCTAAAGAAAGCAAGTTGAGAGAAGAATGATAAAATGGGTGCAGGTATAGATTAGTTCAGATTAAGGAAGATGAGGGAGTTTTTGTCAGATAGAGTCTGTTCTTTTTTGATAGTAGAGATAAGGATGAATAGGTGGGGCACAGGGTAGTTTTAGAGAAGTGAAGCTATTTTATATATATAATGGTAGACATATAACATTATGTATGCATCAAAATCCATAGAACTGTACATCATAAAGAGTGAATCCTAATAAAAACTGTGGACTTCAGTTAATAATAATATATTAACATGATTCATCAGTTGTAATAAATGTATTACACAAATGCATAATGTTAGTAATAGGAGAAATTGAGTGTGAATGAGATGGAGGGAGGAGAAGGGGGAGGTATGTGGGAAGTATCTGCTTTCTGACAATTACTCTATAAACTACAAATTTTTTCTAAAAACTTTAAAAGACTTTAGCCTATTAAAAATAATAAAATATAAAGGAAAATATGGGTGTTGCTAATCTAAAATTTTTCCTGTTTAGGAATAACAGCAATAGAAATTTTCAAAAACTAAAAGAACTTATGCATTTGACTATACAAAATGAAAGTAAATTATATTGTGGTGGGAAATAAGTCTCTAATTATTATTATTATGATAATTCAAAAACAGAAGCCATAAGGAAAAGACTTTTAGATTTGAGTAAATAAAAAAATTAAGCCTATGGATGTCAAAAATTGCTACAATTAATCTTAAGAGTCAAACTACAAAAACTATTTGCAATAATCCTAACAAAGAGCTAATAGTACAATGTATAAGAGTTCTTTGAAATCCATAACAAAATCATTTACTTCTTCCAAGTAGGCAAAAGATAGTAATATAAAATTGACAGAATAAGAAACACAAATGTCTAATAAATGTGTCAAAATGTTTAACATTACTGGAAATCAAAACCATACAAAATTAAACATTGATGAGCAACATTTTCTTGTTAAATTGGTAACAAAGAAGGTGCAATACTCCATGTTGGTTTAACCAACATGAAATTATTCAATTATGAGCACTTTGATAGGCTAGTTGTGTGTATTATTGATATACCTTTGAAAGGGAATTTGATAGTAGTATTTACTTAGTGTTTTAACAAGTTCAGATCCTATAGAATATAATGCCATTAAAAGAAATTTAGAAAAATACTTGAATGATCTACATAAAAAAGTTGACATCATTCTTAAATGATGGTATTGTTGGTGGGTTTTCCCATTTTTTGTATTTTCTAAGTTTCCTCATAATATACCTCACCTTTATAATAAAAACAGACAAAGAAAAATTTTAATCCATCTCTCAGTGGGTCATTTCATGAAAAGATCGTGATATTGTGAACATAAAATTGCTCTAAAAAATAAAGTCCTTTAAAAAAACAGAAGATAAAAAGATAATTTTGTATATATAATGTTATCTGCTTTTTTCCAAGTAAACTCTCATTAGCAGTTTCCCCTGTCATAGTAAATAATTTGTAAACATCCAAGAAGACAGCTAGTAACAGGTAAAGGTCATAAAAAGATAAATTCTTCTTTCTGAATTGATCATAAGGGGAGAAATAGCTATAGCTAAAGCAACATTGTTATTTTAAGACAGTAAAAGTCATAGCATTAAATACAAGGAGATAAAGATTGTTACATGATAAGAACTAGCTTATCATCTCAACCAGTACAGAGTTCCCAAGGGAATTTTTCCCCCACTGGATGTGTCTCTCTGGTGCAATACGTTGCATTTAATGTGGAACTGGTGTGAAATAAGCACCCTGTTTGAAGGTAGGGATAGGAACTGTAACATGTTATTCTCTGTATTTCAACTTTTACAATGGAAAATGCATATACAACTACTATCTTTTGCTTGAGACATTAGAAAAAACCCATTAAACCATGCTTGGGCTTCATAAGGATTAAATGAGTACAAAAGCCCAGCACAATTCTTATTCTATGTCTTGGTCTGCTCAGGCTTCTGTAACAAAATACCATAAACTCGTTGTCTTAGACAACAGAAATTTATTTGCTCACAGATCTGGAGACTAGAAGCTTCAGATCAAAGTGCCAGTATAGGAGGTTTCTGGTGCAAACTCTCTTCCTATATTGTAGACATCTGCCTTCTTGCTGTATGTCCTTAAATGGGAGAAAGAGAGAGAGACAGTGAGGGATGGAGACAAGAGAGGGACGGAGGGGGAGAGAGAAAGAGAGAGATCCTTTAGTTGCCTTCTGTTATAAGGGCACTAACCCCATCATGAAGGCCCTACCATCAACTTACTTTCCAAATGCCTTGTCTCCAAATACCATCACATTGAGGTTTTGTTGGTGGGGTGGGGACACAATTCAATCCATAGCATTCAGGAATACAAAAATCACCAAAAGACTAAAGAACTGGTTTGTCATTTGGGATTTATTCTTTACTTGTTTTAGTATTTCTCATTTTGACCCCATTGTAGAGTATGGACCACTGATTTATTGTTTTCCTCACAGGCATCCCTGAGAAAATAGCTCTGTATTTCCTGTGAGATGTCTCCAGAGGCCTCATATTTCTCTTATGCATCTTTACTTTCAAAATGATTTTTGTCCAAGACATGAAATAAGTTTTCGGGTTTATGAATTCCAATTTGAGCAAGAAAAAGTTACAGGACCAAAAAGAAGAAAACCACAATGATGATTGTTCTTCTGGCTCGTCTTTCCATCACTTTACTCACACCTATCCATCATGGAACTGGAATTCCAGTTGAGCTATGTCAAATCCTAATAGATTATGCTGTTAAAGTGCTGCACTCAATATGCCAGCAAATTTGGAAAACTCAGCAGTGGCCACAGGACTTGAAAAGGTCAGTTTTCATTCCAATCCCGAAAAAGGCAATGCCAAAGAATGTTCAAACTACTGCACAACTGCACTCATCTCACAAACTGGCAAAGTAATGCTCAAAATTCTCCAAGCCAGGCTTCAATAGTATGTGAACCATGAATTTCCAAATGTTCAAGCTGGATTTAGAAATGGCAGAGGAAGCAAGGATCAAATTGCCAACATACGCTGGATCATAGGAAAAGCAAGAGAGTTCCAGAAAAGCATCTACTTTTGCTTTATTGACTATGCCAAAGCTTTTGACTGGGTGGATCACAAAAATCTGTGGAAAATTCTTAAAGAGATGGGAATATCAGACCACTTTACCTGCCTCATGAGAAATCTGTATGTAGGTCAAGAAATGACAGTTAGAACTGGACATAAAACAAGAGACTGGTTCCAAATCAGGAAAGGAGTACATCAAGGCTGTATATTGTCACTCTGCTTATTTAACTTATATGCAGAGTACAGCATGCAAAATGCCGGGCTGGATGAAGCACAAGCTGGAATCAAGATTGCCAGGAAAAATGTCAACAACCTCAAATATGCAGATGACACCATCCTTATGGCAGAAAGTAAGGAGGAACTAAAGAGCCTCTTGATGAAAGTGAAAGAGGAGAGTGAAAAAGTTGGCTTAAAACTCAACATTCAGAAAACTAAGATCATGGCATCCAATCCCATCACTTCATGGCAAATAGATGGGGAAACAATGAAAACAGTTACAGACTTTATTTTTTTGAGCTCCAAAAATCACTGCAGATGGTGACTGCAGCCATGAAATTAAAAAAACGCTTGCTCCTTGGAAGGAAAGCTATGACAAACCTAGACAGCATATTAAAAAGCATAGACATTACTCTGCTGACAAAGTTCAAAGCTATGGTTTTTCCAGTAGTCATGAATGGATGTGAGAGTTAGACTATAAAGAAAGCTGAGCACTGAAGAATTGATGCTTTTGAACTGTGGTGTTGGAGAAGACCCTTGAGAGTCCCTTGGACTGCAAGGAGATCCAACCAGTCCATCCTAAAGGAGATCAGTCCTGAATATTCATTGGAAGGACTGATGCTGAAACTGAAACTCCAATACTTTGGCCACCTGATGCAAAGAACTGACTCATTGGAAAAGCCCCTGGTGCTGGGAAAGATTAAAGGCAGGAGGAGAAGGGGACGATAGAGGATGAGATGGTTGGATCGCATCACCAACTCAATGGACATGAGTCTGAGAAGGCTCTGGGAGTTGGTAATGGACAGGGAAGCCTGGCGTGCTACATTCAATGGGGTCACATAGAGTCGGGCACTACTGAGCTACTGAACTGAACTGATTCATCCTCAAATAGAATGTTTTGCCCTAAACTGACTGCAGCTTTAGAGCATGCAACTAAGGAAAGAAACCAAGAAAGAGATGAAATCTGGATAGCCAAAGAACCTAGTCTATATGCCATTTACAAAATCAAATTTGCTGCAAAATAAAATGAAACAGGATGAGCTATTTACATAGTTTCCAGGTGTAAAGACAGATGATTGTATATTTTAAGTACAGAAAATACTGAGTAATATGGATGGGAAAGTATTATTGTTAATATATTAGTTTTCAAATGTCTGATTTAGACCATGGGTTTTCAGTTTACAGTAAGACCCCAGAAAATATGCTGCTGTTCAGTCACTCAGTTGAGTCTGAGTGATCCCATGGACTGCACCACGTCAGGCTTCCCTGTCCTTCAGTATCTCCCAGAATTTGCTTAAACTCATGTCCATTGAATTGATCATGCCATTCAACCATATCATCCTCTGTCTCCTCCTTCTTCTCCTGACCTCAATCTTTCCCAACATCAGGATCTTTTACAATGAGTCAGCTCTTCACATCATGTGGCCAAAGTCTTGTAGCTTCAGTTTCAGCATCAGTCCTTCCAATGAATATTCAGGGTTGATTTCCCTTAGGATAGACTGGTTTGATGTCCTTGCTGTCCAAAGGACTCTCAAGAGTCTTTTCCAGCACCACAGTTAGAAAGCATCAATTCCTCCATGCTTAGCATTCTTTAGGGTCCAACTCTCACATCCTTACATTACTACCGAAAAAACATAGCTTTTTTCTTTCTTTTTTTTTTAAAGCATTTAATTTTATTTTATTTTTAAACTTTACAATATTGTATTGGTTTTGCCAAATATCAAAATGAATCCGCCACAGGTATACCTGTGTTCCCCATCCTGAACCCTCCTCCCTCCCCATACCATCCCTCTGGGTCGTCCCAGTGCACCAGCCCCAAGCATCCAGTATCGTGCATTGAACCTGGACTGGCGACTCATTCCATATATGATATTATATGTAGTTGGCAAAGTGATGTCTCTACTTTTTAATACACTGTCTAGGTTTGCCATAGATTTTCTTCCAAGGAGCAAGTGTCTTTTAATTTCATGGCTGCAGCCACTGTCCACAGTGATTTTGTAGCCCAAGAAAATAAAATCTGTCACTGTTTCCACTTTTTCCCCTTCTATTTGCCATGAAGTGATGGGACCAGCTGCCATGATCTTCATTTTTTGAATGTTGAGTCTTAAGCCAGCTTTTTCACTCTTCTCTTTCACCTTCATCAAGAGTCTCTTTAGTTCCTCATTGCTTTCTGCCATTAAAGTGGTTTCATCTGAATATCTGAAGTTACTGATATTTCTCCTGGCAATCTTGATTCCAACTTGTGATTCATCCAGCCTGGCATTTCACATGATATAATGACAACCCACTCCAGTATTCTTGCCTGGAGAATCCCATGGACAGAGGAGCCTGGCAGGCTACAGTCCATGGGGTCACACAGACTTGGACACAACTGAAGTGACTTAGCATGCACGCACACACCCTGCATATGTTAAATAAGCAGGGTGACAATATACAGCCTTGACATATTCCTTTCCCAATTTGGAACCAGTCCATTGTTCCATGTCCAGTACTAACTGCTGCTTCTTGTCTTGCATACAGGTTTCTCAGGAGGCAGGTCAGGTGGTCTGGTATTCCCATCTCTTGAAGAATTTTCCAGTTTTTTTGTGATTGACACAAAGTCTTTAATATAGTCAATGAAGTAGAAGTAGATTTCTTTTGGAATTCCCTTGTTGGTTTTTTTTTTTGGGGGGGGGGTGGGGGTGATCCAGTGGATGTTGGCAATTTGAACTCTGGTTCCTCTAGCTTTTCTAAATCCAGCTTGTACATCTGGAGATTCTCGGTTCACGTATTGCTGAAACCTACCTTGAAAGATTTTGAGCTTAATCTTGCTAGCATGTGAAATGAGTGCAGTTGTATGGCAATTTGAACATTCTTTGACATTGCCCTTTTTGGGGATTGGAATGAAAACTGACCTTTTCCAGTCCTGTGACCACTGCTGAGTTTTCCACATTTTTTGTCACAGCACTTTAACAGCATCATCTGTTAGGATTTTAAATAGTTCAGCTGGAATTCCCTCACCTCCACTAGCTTTGTTTGTAGTAATGCTTCTTAAGCCCCACTTGACTTCACACTCCAGGATGCCTGGCTCTATCTATCATTAAGACCTTTTTTGTGTAGTTCTTCTGTGATTCTTGCCACCTTTTCTTAATATTTTCTGCTTCTGTTAGGTCCACACCATTTGTCCTTTATTGAGCCCATCTTTGCATGAAATGTTCCCTTGGTATCTCTAATTTTCTTGAAGAGGTCTCTAGTCTTTCCCATTCGGTTGTTTTCCTCTATTTCTTTGCACTGATCACTTAAGAAGGTTTTCTTATCTCTCCTTGCTTTTCTCTGGAATTCTGCATTCAGTTGGGTGTATCATTCTCTTTTCCTTTTGCCTTTCATTTCTCTTCTTCTCTCACCTATTTATAAGGTCTCCTCAGACAACCAGTTTGCATTCCTATATTTCTTTTCCTTTGGGATGGCTTTGGTCACCGCCTCCTGTACAGTGTTACAAAGCTCCATCCATAGTTTTTCAGGCACTCTGTCTACCAGATCTAATCCCTCTCTATAATCATATGGGATTTGATTTATAGTTCCCTCCTGCTTTCTTTATTACTGTTGTTATTATTATTTTGTAATGATGTTTAACAAAATATCTTCCCTTTTAGTAAAATTTAAAGTATACAATACAGTATTGTTAATTATAGGCTATATGCTCTACAGTAAATCTCAAGAACTAATGTATCTTTTACAACTGAAGCTTCGTGTATTCTTGTCCTTTGAGACCCATATGATGTAAATGTTTGTACACTTGATGCTATCCCAGGGTTCTTTTAAACTATGCTCATTTTATCAAATTCTCTTTTTCTCTTCAGCTAGATGATTTCCACTACTATGCCTTCCAGCTCACAGATCTGTTCCTCTGTATCATCTACTCTTCTGTTGATTCCTTTGACAGTATTTTAACATCTCAGTTACAGAATTTTTCATCTTTATTTGGTTCTGCTTTATAGTTTTAAACTCTTTGTTAAATCCTCACTATGTTCATCAATTCTTCTCCCAAATTCATTGAGTGTCTTTATGATCATTACCTTGAACTCTTTACTGGGTAGAGTTTTTATGTCCAGTTTGTTTAGTCCTTTTTCTGACATTTTGTCTTGTTCTTCATATGGAACATATTCATCTTTTCTTCAATTTGTCAGCTCTCTGTGTTTATTTCTATGTATTAAATATGTCAGTTACATTTCCTGATTTTGGAGAAGTGGTCTCATATAGGAGACACCTTATGGACCACAGCAGTGCACTACTGGTCATTAGAGCTATGTGGTATAGAAGTGTCCCCTATGTGTACTTCATGGACCCCTCTGCTGTGGCAAGGCAGATTACTATGGACATAATTGTAGGCTGGGCTGGCCTGGGTTTCGTTGCAGCAAGGCTATGTTGTCTTCATTAGCTGCTAGCCCACTGATCAATGGACCACATCTTGGGAAGCTGGGAACAGGGCATACTGGATTCCAGTGCCTTTCAAAAGAAGCCTCACTGAAAGTACTTACATGTATGATTCCATTATTTGAAGATCTAAAACAAGTAAAGCCAACATGTGGTGAAAAACATAAAAACAGTGGCTGCCCCTAGGGCATGAGGATGAGGCTATTTGTGAAGAGACCTGAGGAACCTTTTCATATGAATCAGTCAGCCAACTCCTAGGTATATACCCTAGAGAAATGAAATACTATGTTCATGTAAAAACTTATCCTTGAATGTTCATATCTGCTTTATTCAAAATTGCCAAAAACCTGGAAACAACCAAAATGTCCTACAATAGACCAAGGGTTAAACAAACTGTGGTACATCCACACAATGGAATACTACTCAACAATAGAACATAACTGCTGATACACACAACAGTCTCAATGAACCTCAAAAGCAGTACGTTTAGTGACAGCAGCCAACCTCAACAGCTGACAGACTTAATGAATCCACTTACAAGACATATGTGAAAGGTAGGTTTTTTTGAGATGGAGAACAGAGCAGTGGTTGTCAAGGATTGAAAGTGAAAGTGAAAGTGAAGTTGCTCAGTCGTGTCTGACTCTTTGCGATCCCATGGATCGTGGCCTGCCAGGCTCCTCCATCCATGGGGTCTCCAGGGAAGAGTACTGGAGTGGGTTGCCATTTCCTTCTCCAGGGGATCTTCCCGACACATGGATTGAACCCGGGTCTCCCAGATTGTAGGCAGATGCTTTACCATCTGAGTCACCAGGGAAATCCATGTCAAGGATTAGGTCTGAAGAAAGAGCTTGACAACTATTGAGAGTTTAAAGTTGTGGTCCACTGGATAAGGGAATGGCAAACCACTTCAGTATTCTTGCCTTGAGAATCCCATGAACAGTATGAAAAGGCAAAATGATAGGATACTGAAAGAGGAACTCCCCAGGTCAGTAGGTGCCCAATATGCTACTGGAGATCAGTGGAGAAATAACTCCAGAAAGAATGAAGGGATGGAGCCAAAGCAAAACCAATACCCAGTTGTGGATGTTACTGGTGATAGAAACAAGGTCCCATGCTGTAAAGAGCATAGGAACCTGGAACGTTAGGTCCATGAATCAAGGCAAATTGGAAGTGGTCAAACAGGAGATGACAAGAGTGAACGTCGACGTTCTAGGAATCAGTGAACTAAAATGGACTGGAATGGGTGAATTTAACTCAGATGACCATTATATCTACTACTGCGGGCAAGAATCCCTTAGAAGAAATGGAGTAACCATCATGGTCAACAAAAGAGTCTGAAATCAGTACTTGGATGCAATCTCAAAAACGACAGAATGATCTCTGTTCATTTCCAAGGCAAACCATTCACTATCACAGTAATCCAAGTCTATGCCCCAACCAGTAATGCTGAAGAAGCTGAAGTTGAACAGTTCTATGAAGACCTACAAGGCCTTTTAGAACTAACACTTAAAAAAGGTGTCCTTTTCATTCTAGAGGACTGGAATGCAAAAGTAGGAAGCCAAGAAACACCTGGGATAACAAGCAAATGTGGCCTTGGAATATGGAATGAAGCAGGGCAAAGGCTAATAGAGTTTTGCCAAGAGAAAGCACTGGTCATAACAAACACCCTCTTCCAATAACACAAGAGAAGACTCTACACATGAACATCACCAGATGGTCAACACTGAAATCAGATTGATTGTATTCTTTGTAGCCAAAGATGGAGAAGCTCTATACAGTGAGCAAAAACAAGACTGGGAGGTGATTGTGGCTCAGATCATGAACTCCTTATTACCAGATTCAGACTTAAATTGAAGAAAGTAGGGAAAACCTACTTTAGGTCAGGTATGACTTAAATCAAATTCCTTATGATTATATGGTGGAAGTGAGAAATAGATTTAAGGGACTAGATCTGTTAGATAGAGTGCCTGATGAACTATGGACAGAGGTTCGTGACACTGTACAGGAGACAGGGATCAAAACCATCCCCATGGAAAAGAAATGCAAAAAAGCAAAATGGCTGTCTGGGCTGTCTGGGGAGGCCTTACAAATAGCTGTGAAAAGAAGAGAAGCAAAAAGCAAAGGAGAAAAGGAAAGATACAAGCATCTGAATGCAGAGTTCTGAAGAATAGCAAGGAGAGATAAGAAAGCCTGCCTCAGCAATCAATGCAAAGAAATAGAGGAAAACAATAGAATGGGAAAGACTAGAGATCTCTTCAAGAAAATCAGAGATACTAAGAGAACATTTCATGCAAAGATGGGCTCGATAAAGGACAGAAATGGTGTGGACCTAACAGAAGCAGAAGATATTAAGAAGAGGTAGCAAGAATACACAGAAGAACTGTACAAAAAAGATCTTCATGACCAAGATAATCACGATGGTGTGATCACTGACCTAGAGCCAGGCATCCTGGAATGTGAAGTCAAGTGGGCCTTAGAAAGCATCACTACGAACAAAGCTAGTGGAGGTGATGGAATTCCAGGTGAGCTATTCCAAATCCTGAAAGATGATGCTGTGAAAGTGCTGCACTCAATATGCCAGCAAATTTGGAAAACTCAGGAGTGGTCACAGGACTGGAAAAGGTCAGTTTTCATTCCAATCCCAAAGGAAGGCAATGCCAAAAAATGCTCAAACTACCACACAATTGCACTCATCTCACACGCTAGTAAAGTAATGCTCAAAATTCTCCCAGCCAGGCTTCAGCGATATGTGAACCATGAACTTCCAGATGTTCAAACTGGTTTTAGAAAAGGCAGAGGAACCATAGATCAAATTGCCAACATCTGCTGGATCATGGAAAAAGCAAGAGTTCCAGAAAAACATCTATTTCTACTTTATTGACTATGCCAAAGCCTTTGACTGTGTGGATCACAATAAACTGTGGACAGTTCTGAAAGAGATGGGAATACCAGACCAGCTGACCTGCCTCTTGAGAAACCTATATGCACGTCAGGAAGCAACAGTTAGAATTGGACATGGAACAACAGACTGGTAACAAATAGGAAAAGGAGTACGTCAAGGCTGTATATTGTTACCCTGCTTATTTAACTTATATGCAGAGTATATCATGAGAAACGCTGGGTTGGAAGAAAGCACAAGCTGGAATCAAGACTGCCAGGAGAGGGAATGCAAACTAGTACAGCCACTATGGAGAACAGTGTGGAGATTCCTTAAAAAACTGGAAATAGAACTGCCTTATGATCCAGCAATCCCACTGCTTGGCATACACACCGAGGAAACCAGAAGGGAAAGAGACACGTGTACCCCAATGTTCATCGCAGCACTGTTTATAATAGCCAGGACATGGAAGCTACCGAGATGTCCATCAGCAGATGAATGGATAAGAAAGCTGTGGTACATATACACAATGGAGTATTACTCAGCCATTAAAAAGAATACATTTGAATCAGTTCTAATGAGGTGGATGAAACTGGAGCCTATTATACAGAGTGAAGTAAGCCAGAAGGAAAAACATAAATACAGTATACTAATGCATATATATGGAATTTAGAAAGATGGTAATGATAACCCTGTATACGAGACAGCAAAAGAGACACTGATGTATGGAGCAGTCTTATGGACTCTGTGGGAGAGGGAGAGGGTGGGAAGATTTGGGAGAATGGCATTGAAACACGTGAAATGTCATGTATGAAACGAGATGCCAGTCCAGGTTCAGTGCACGATGCTGGATGCTTGGGGCTGGTGCGCTGGGATGGCCCAGGGGGATGGTATGGGGAGGGGGGTGGGAGGAGGGTTCAGGATGGGGAGCACGTGTATACCTGAAATTTTTTTAATTAAAAAAAAAATGAAAAAAAAAAAAAAAGATTGCCAGGAGAAATATCAATAACCTCAGATATGCAGATGACACCACCCTTATGGCAGAAAGTGAAAAGGAACTAAAAAGCCTCTTGATGAAAGTGAAAGAGGAGAGTGAAAAATTTGGCTTAAAGCTCAACATTCAGAAAACTAAGATCATGGCATCTGGTCCCATCACTTCATGGGAAATAGATGGGGAAACAGTGGAAACAGTGTCAGACTTTATTTTTATCACTGTAGATGATGATTGCAGCCATGGAATTAAAAGACACTTACTCCTTGGAAGGAAAGTTATGACCAACCTAAATAGCATGTTAAAAAGCAGAGACACTACTTTTTCAACAAAGGTCTATCTAGTCAAGGCTATGGTTTTTCCAGTGGTCATGTATGGATGTGAAAGTTGGACTGTGAAGAAAGCTGAGCGTCGAAGAGTTGATGCTTTTGAACTGTGGTGTTGGAGAATATTCTTGAGACTCCCTTGAACTGCAAGGAGATCCAACCAGTCCATTCTAAAGGAGATCAGTCCTGGGTGTTCTTTGGAAGGACTGATGCTAAAGCTGTAACTCCAATACTTTGGCCACCTCATGTGAAGAGTTGACTCATTGGAAAAGACTGTGATGCTGGGAGGGATTGGGGGCAGGAGGAGAAGGGGACGACAGAGGATGAGATGGCTGGATGGCATCACTGACTCGATGGACGTGAGTCTGAGTGAACTCCGGGAGTTGGTGATGGACAGGGAGGCTTGGTGTGCTGCAGTTCATGGGGTCGCAAAGAGTCGGACACTACTGAGCGACTGAACTGAACTGAACCGATAATATTGTTTTCTTTTTGTGTGGCTAAGGGGCCTGCAGGGACCTTGGGTGGACACTAATGTATCCTCAAGTACATGCCCTGGATGACAGTCAGCAGAATCATAAGAAAGAGTAACTGATATGACTTCCCCAAGGGCCCGGGTGATTTAGCAGTCTCTTCTGCCTCCCAGCTCCTTCCTTTTATGGGTCCCTTAGATAGAACTCCCACAGAGCTTACCAAAACTTCTCTGGTTTTTTTTTTTTTTTTTGGTTTTGAATTGACCAGTTTGGCCTTATCCAGGGAACCCTAGAAGCACTTAACCTATGGGACCTAATAAAAGCTATAAATCCCAGATCCTGCTGCCTTCCTGACTATACCCTGCTCTGACCTCCTATGCAGCTCTCCAGGAGTGCTTTGTGCCTCCTCCAGGTCTTATGAGTAATGAACTTCTTCATTTAACTTTCCCTTGCAGTCTTTGTTGAATTTTGGTTCACCATCCAATTCCCCACCCAGGGCTCTACTTAACAAACATTATTTTAACAAAAAGCAAGCACTGAAATAGGGACCACAGTAGCAGATCAGGGACTTTCTATGTTGATGGAGCTGTTCCATGTCCTGAATGTGGTGGTGGATGCACACATGTATACATGTGCTAAATTCATAGTACTGGGTTCCAAAAGAGGTTGTTTTATTGCATAATGTAAGAAAATAATAAGATATATCATAGTGCCATGGACTGCATACAGAACTATCCTTACTACTTAGTAAATTCTTATTTTAGCACAACTATACTTTTGCATGGGCTTCCCTGGTGGCTCAGTGTTAAAGAATCCCCCTGCCAGTGCAAGAGAAGCAGGTTCAACCTCTGGGTGGGGAAGGAAATGGCAACCTGCTCCAGTATTCTAGCCTGGGAAATTTCATGGACAGAGGAGACTGGCAGGCTACAGTCCATGGGGTTGCAAAGAGACATGACTGAGCAACTAAACAGTATGTTTTTGCATATTTTAAAAATATCTTTTATGTTGTATATTATATATATATCATATATGTTTCTAATTCTTCTAACCATTATTCTGAAATGGTGTCAGGTATTTTGTTCTTATTATTTAAAATGAAGAAATAAAAGGTCAGTAAAAGGCTAGTACCCTATCAGGGAAGCAGCAGTAGGTATAAAGTTTCTTACTCATCAAATCCAAACTACCTAAGGCATAAAGAAATAGCATTAATTTTAAAACGTGGGTCTCACACATGGTTACTACTCCAGCTTTCTAGGCTAAAGGTCCATTTCCACGGTGATATGCAAATCAAGTCGCTGGAGGCGGAGCCTGGCTCCACAAACATCACATATGCAAATTGCGGGTGGTGTCATGTCCGCCGTTGCTAGGTGACCTTTTTTATGCAGGCTGCCAAGCAGGGCATCTCCTGACATCTCTAAAGGAACATGACCAAAAAGTTAACTCGACCCCACATGACCCTGATTCTGACTTTGCATATGTGCTGGTTGTGTCCCACCCACCCCAATCCCCATCCCACCACAGTCTTACTGTCTAGGCCCCTGCCCCCATGGGAATTCATGTCAAGCACACTGTCCACCCACCCCTGCATCCCATGCCATGGCTTTGTCCGTCACCTTGCCCTCTTCGCCCTATTACAATGCCGCCCTCACTGTCCTGAGCTTCACCACCAGGACCCGGTCCCTCTGCGGACTTGGCCTGGCTCCCACTTGCTCAGAGCCAATGGGGGAGCCTTCCGTTCCCTCGCCTCCCCCAAGATCCCACTCCACCCCCACCTCTGCTGCAACCAGCCTCTCCCACCCAGGGCCACACCATGCACTGTCACCATGAGTGACTTCTCCTCTCTGCCTGCCATCCCCGACTCCACCCACACCCGCAACACTCCCCCTCTGCTCCAACCAGACCCCCGACCTCCATCCCTCCAACAAAGCGTGTCCCACCACCACCTTCCAGACCAAGTGACTGAAGCACACAAGGATGTCTTGAAACACTTTATTGATTTGACATTACTGGGCCCAAGGCACGGGGCTATGCAATTGGTCTGTGATCAGGACTGGCACCGGACAGCCAGAGGCGGCCTGTCCGGAGGCCAGGGACTGGCCACTGGGGACCCAGGTGTAGCTGGGCAGCTAGTGTGGACCCGGGGCCACCAGGGAGATGGTTGTCATCCCAAAAATGCTGCTGAGCAGAGCATTGTTGTGGATCGCCATGTCCACCAACTTGGGGGTGATGCGCTTCTCGCCGTTCTTCTGGGCCTCATTGCCTGCCAGCTCCAGGACCTTGGACGTCAGGTCCTGAATGACCGCTGCTAGGAAGACTGGTGCAGACGAGCTCAGGCGCTGGGCATAGTGGCCTTTGCGCAGGAGGTGCTCCATGTGGCTCACAGAAAAAGAGAGCTCGGATTTGGCGGTGCGGGAGCGGATACCAGACGACCTCTGATGGCCCCTTTTCTTCGGCATGCTGGCTGTTGAGCCCGCTTTCTCCAAGGCCTTGCTCTTCTTTGCGATGGGAAGAGGTGCGGTGGGATAAGGTGCGATGAGATGAGATACGGTGAGATGAAGCAGTTGGTTCCAACCTCTCAAGACAACTGCTACTCTCAGATCTCTACTCCGTATCCTAGAAACCACAGGCTGGCGCCTCATTGGTCGGGACGCATGCTCTGTGACACGTAGACCCTGTGAGGTCATTGCTTTCTCGTGCTCCCCACCCCTCCCCCAACCCCCACAGGCCTTGGCCTGCAAAGAAATGATGCTGGCAGAATCCTGCTCACCCTGCCCACTGGACCCTTTCTTTGTCAAAACTCTCCCTTTCCACTGCACAGGAGCTTTGTACAGAAAAGGCAGCAGACCACCCACTGGCACCAAGTATACGCTGGTGGTGCTGGGCCACCATCATGACTGTATCTAGTTCCAAAATGTTGGCACCGCTGCAAAGAGAAACCCCTGTACCTGGCCAGACAATCATTCCCCACCCCCACCCCCGCCCCCCACCCCCCCCCCCCCCCCCCCCCCCCGGTCCTGCAGTTTCCCCTACCCCACCCCACCCCATAGTCCTCAGGCAACCACTCATCAGCTTCCTGTCCACAGCCCTTTGCCTATTCTGGAGACTTCCTAGAGATAGAGGCATACAATAAATATGTGGCCTTCTGTCACTGAGCATAGGGTTCATGCACATATGAATGAATCAGTAGCATGAATCAGTACTTCTTTCCTTTTCCTGGTTGAATAATATTCCACTGTATGGCTAGACTACACATGTTTTGTATCCACTAGGCAGTGGATGGACATTTGGGTGACTTCTCCTTTGTGCATACGGGGAATAGTGCTGTGATGGACATTCCTGTACAGGTTTCTGTTTTCCACTCTTTGGGATTTATGTCCATGAATAGATTTATGGGTTTATTTCCATACTGTTAATTTTATTTCACTGATCTATGTGTCTATCCTTATGCTAGTACCACACAGTTTTGTTAACTGTAGCTTTGGAGTAAGTTTTGAAATCCAGAAGTAGGTGTTCATCATGCCTCGGTACACTTTACTGAAATATATACTGTTAGTCTGTTTCCCTGCCTTCCTGAAAGGGACCTAGAGTTTTTTAGTCAGTGTGATTTTGAATTAGGAGAATACCTTTTGGTGACTATTGGACACTGGCTCTGATCTCACACTAATTCCAAGATGCCCAAGTGTCACTTTGGTCCATCAGTCATAGTAAGAGCTTATGGAGGTCAAGAGATCAATGAAATTTCAGCTCAGGCTCATCTCCATTGGGGCCGGTGTGTACCCAAACCAATCTCATGCTTATCTACACAGTTCTGGAATGCAAAATTAAGATAGACGTGTTCAGCAACTGGAAGACTCCACAACAGACCTGCAGAGTGAGGGCTATTTTGGTAAGGATGGCCAAATGAAAGCAATTAGAATTGCCTCTATCTAGAAATATGGTAAACCAAAAGTCTTGCACATACCTGAATGGATTTCAGAGATTTGCAGCACCATCAAGGGCTACAAACATGCAGGAGTGATGATTTACTCCATACTCCCATTAAAGTAGCCTATTTGGCCTGTGTAGAAAACAGATGGTCTTGGAGAATGACAGTGTATTTTCATTAGCTTGACCAGGTGGTGATTTCAATTTCAGGTGCTATACCAATGTAGTTTCATTGCTTGAGCAAATTGACATCCCCAGTGCTACTTGCCCCCTTCATGGATCACAGCCTTGTTATGGTGAAGGTGCTTGCATAACTCAGTGAAGCTATGAGCCATGCCATGCAGGGCCACTGAAGACAGATGGATCTTAGTGGAGAGTTCTGACAAATTGTGGTCCACTGGAGGAGGAAAATGGCAACACACTCTAGTATTCTTGCCTCTAGAACTCCATGGGCAATAGGAAAAGGTAAAAAGATATGACGCCAGAAAATGAGTTCCCCAGGTTGGAATTTGTCCAATATGTTACTGGTGAAGAGTGGAGGGCAATTACTAATAGTTCCAGAAAGAATGAAGTGGCTGGGCTAAAGCAGAAACGATGCTCACTTGTGGATGTGTCTGGTGGTGAAAGTTAAGTCTGAACTGTAAAGGACAATATTGCATAGGAACCAGGAAAGTTAGGTCCTTGAATCAAGGTAAACTGGATGTGCTCAAGCAGGAGATGGCAAGAGTGAACACTGACATCTTAGGAATCAATGAACAAAGTGAATAATGGGAATGGGCCAATTTAATTCAGATGACCATTATATCTACTACTGTGGGCAAGAATCCCTTAGAAGAAATGGAGTAACCATCATAGTCAACAAAAGAGTCTGAAATGCAGTACTTGGGTGCAATGTCAAAAATGACAGAATGATCTCAGTTTGTTTCCAAGGCAAACCATTCAATATCACAGTAATCCAAGTTTATGCTCCAACCACTGCTGCTGAAGAAGCTGAAGTTGACTGGTTCTATGAAGACCTACAACACCTTCTAGAACTAACACCAAAAAAAAAGATGTCCTTTTCATCATAGGGGATTGGAATGCAAAAGTAGGAAGTCAAGAGCCACCCAGAATAACAGGCAAATTTGACCTTGGAGTACAAGATGAAGCAGGGCAAAGGCTAAGAGAGTTTTGTCAAGAGAACATACTGGTCATAGCAAACAACCTCTTCCCACAACACTATACACAGACATCATCAGATGGTCAACACCAAAATCAGATTGATTATATTTTTTTCAGGCAAAGATGCAAAAGCTTTATATAGTCAGCAAAAATAAGACATGGAGCTGACAGGGCTCGGATCAGGAGTTTCTTATTGCAAAATTCAGGCATAAATTGAAGAATGTAGTGAAAACCAATAGGTCATTCAGGTATAACCTAAATCAAATCCTTTATGATTATACAGTGGAGGTGACAAGTAGAATCAAGGGATTAGACGTGGTAGACAAAGTGCCTGAATAACTATAGATAGATGTTCATAACATTGTACAGTAGGCATTGACCAAAACTATCCTCCCAAAATAGAAATGCAAGAAGGCAAAGTGATTGTCTTTGGAGGTTTTACAAGGCAAAGGAGGTTTACCAACAGCTGAGAAAAGAAGAGAACCAAAAGGAAAAGGAGAAAGGGAAAGATATACCCAACTGAATGCAGAGTTCCAGAGAACAACAAGGAGAGATAAGGAAGACTTATTAAATGAACAATGCAAATAAATAGAGGAAAGCAACAGATTGTGTGGATCACAGCAAACTGTGGAAACTTATTAAAGAAATGGGAATACCAGACCACCTTACCTATCTCCTGAGAAACCTGTATGCAGGTCAAAAAGCAACAGAAAGCAAAGAGAAACTAAAGAGCCTCTTGATAGGTGGTGAAGGAAGAGAGTGAAAAAGCTGGCTTAAAATTCAACATTCAAAAAACTGAGATCATGGCATCTGGTCCCATCACGTCATGGCAAATAGAAGGGGAAAATGTGGATGTAGTGACAAATTTCCTCTTTGAGGGCTCCAAAATCACTGTGGATGGTGACAGGAGTCATGAAATTTAAAGATGCTTGTTCTTTGGAAGAAAAGCTGTGACAAACCTAGACAGTGTGTTGAAAAGCAGAGAAATTACTCTGCTGACCAAGGTCCATATAGTCAAGGCTATGGTCTTTCCAGTGGCCACATACAGTTGTGAGATCTGGACCGTAAATTCAGCAGCACACCAAAGAACTGATGCCTTTGAACTGTGGTCCTGGAGACAACTCCTGAAAGTCCCTTGGACAGCAAGGAGATCAAACCGGTCAATCTTAAGGGAAGTCAACCGTGAATACTTGTTGGAAGGATTGATGCTGAAGCTGAAGCCCCAGTATTTTGGTCATTTGATGGGAACAGCCGACTCATCAGAAAAGTCCCTGATGCTGGGAAAGATTGAGGGCAGAAGGAGAAGAGGGCATCAGAGGATGAGATGGCTGTATGGCATCACCGATGCAATGAACATGAACTTGGGAAAACTTCAGGAGATGGTGAGGGACAGGGAGGCTTGGGTGGCTGCAGTCCATGGAGTTGCAAAGAGTGAGACAAGACTGGGAAGATGGAACAACAACAACTATGGTGATTCTATGTTTCTCTTATTGAGTAACCACCCACCTCACTGATTTCCACAGTGGTCTTCCATTTTTGCAATCCCAACAGTATATGAGGGTCCCAGTTTCTCTGCATCTTCTCCAAAACTTATTATTTTTGTTTGTTTTACTTGTAATAACCATCATAGTGGGTGTGAAGTGGTATCTCATGGTGATTTTTATTTGCATTTCTCTAATGGCTAAAGATGTTGAGCATCTTTTCTTGTGCTTCTTGGACATCTGCACATCTGCTTTGGAGGAATGTCTATTCAAGTCCTTTGCCTGTTGTTTAATTAGGTTGCTTGTCTTTTTGTTGTTGACTGTTAAGTGTTCTTTATGCATTCTGGAAAATAGACCCTTATCAGATTTATGATTTGCAAATGTTTCTCCCATCCTGTGGGTTGTCCTTTCAATTTCTTGTATTTTTAAGTCAGACAGAAAGGAGAAATATCTATGGCATCCCTTATATGTGGGAGATAAAAATAAATGACACAAGTGAACTGACAAAACAGAAAGAGACTCACAGACTTAGAAAATGAACTTATGGTTACCGAGGGGAAGGGATAGTTAGGGACTTTGGGAATGTCATCTACTTACTGCTGTATTGAAAATGGATAACCAACAAGGACCTACTGCATAGCACAGGGAACTCTGCTCAATGTTATGTGGCAGCCTGGATAGGAGGGGAGTTTGGGGGAGAATGGATACATGTATATGTATGGCTGAGTCCCTTCTGTATTCTGGGAAACTACCTGAAACTACCACACCATTGTTAATTGGCTATACTCCAATACAAAATAAAAAGTTTTAAGTTTGGGTAAAAAAAGTTTTTAAAAGATTTTTCTATTTTTCATATCCTCTCCTGATTTTCCCTCCTTTTGTTCAGTTTTTCTGTATCTACATTGTCAGAATATATAGAGACATTACATACTACACGCTATCTACTTTATAACCATAATTTAGCCTCGATTCTTAATCATACTTTTTTCTTTCTTTCTTTTTAATTGGAGGATAATTGCTTTACAATGTTGTGTTGGTATCTGCCATACATCAACATGAATCAGACATAGGTACACATATGTCCTCTCCCTCTTAAACCTTCCTCCCTCCTCCCACTCCACCCCATCCCTCTAGGTTGTCACAGAGCACCAGATTTGAGTTCCCCATGTCATACAGTAAATTTCCACTGGCTATCTGTTTCACATGTGGTAATGTATGTTTCCATGCTACTGTCTCAATTCACCCCACCCTGTCTTTCCCCCGCCATATCTGCAAGTCTGTTCTCTATGTCTGTGTCTCCATTTGTTGTTATTCAGTCGCTCAGTCGTGTCTGACTCTTTGTGACACTATGGAATGCAGCACGTCAGGCTTCCCTATCCTTCACCATCTCCCAAAGATTTTTCAAACTCATGTCCATAGAGTTGGTGATGCCATCCAACCATCTCATCCTCTATCATCCCCTTCTCCTCCTGCCTTCAAGCTTTCCCAGCATCAGGGTCTTTTCCAATGAGTCAGCTCTTTGCATCAGGTGGCCAAAGTATTGGAGCTTCAGCTTCAGCATCAGTCCTTCCAGTGAAAATTCAGGGTCAATTTCCTTTAAGATTGACTGGTTTGATCTCCTTGTAGTCCAAGGGACTCTCAAGAGTCTCCTCCAATACCACACTTCAAAGGCATCAGTTCTTCAGCACTCAGCCTTTTTTATTGTCCAGCTCTCACATCCATACATTACTACTGGAAAAACCATAGGTTTGACTAGACGGACCTTTGTTGGCAAAGTAATGTCTCTGCTTTTTAATACACTGTCTAGGTTTGTTGTAGCTTTTCATCTAAGGAGCAAGCATCTTTTAATTTCATGGCTGCAGTCCCCGTCCACAGTGATTTTGGAGCCCAAGAAAATAAAGTCTGTCACTGTTTCCATTCTTTCCCCATCTATTTGCCATGAAGTGATGGGACCAGATGCCATGATCTTAGTTTTTTGAATGAAAAAACGGAGATCCTCTGTCACTGTGGCAGGCCACTGCTGACTCATGCCTCCACGGGAGACCCTCAAACACTCAAGGGCAGGTCTGGCTCAGTCTTTTGTGAGGATCACTGCTCCTTTCCCTTGGTCCTGGTGCGTCTCCATCGCTACCCCGCAAATAGGCTCATCAGTACCATCTTTCTAGATTCCATGCGTGCTAAGTAACTTCACTCATGTCCAACTCTTGCGGCCCCATGGACTGTGGCCCACGAGGCTCCTCTGTCCATGGAATTTCCCAGGCAAGAATCCTGGAGTGGGTTGCCATTTCCTTCTCTGTATATCCTTATTAACCACAGATTTATGGCTGGGGAAGGCAAAACTATATCATATAAAGAATCTTTGAAGAAACTGATCAGAGTGGCTTAGAGAATAGAAAACTGAAAGAGCTATAATCTCCACTCTTTAACATGTGAGTGAACAATACATTAATTAACCACTTTACTTTTTGGAGACATAATTAGGTTGATTATATAAGGAAGAACATTCAAATAGAGTTCGCTGAAGATGGAATTGGTATATGTTATTTCTTTTGAGAAACTATTCTTGACAAGTCTGTTCCTAAATTTCGGTTTTTCCTTTCTCTGTAGTACTAATACCTTGTATTTTCCACTATCATACATAACCCTTTCCATACTGCATTGTAATGGCCAGCTCTGTGAAGACAGAGACTTTAGCAGCCTTAGTAATGTGTCTAATTATTAAAACTTGGCACACAGTAGGCACTCAATAAATGGGTGGACAAATGAGGGTAGGGCATACCAGAACATAGAGGGTAAATATGCAAAAGCAAAGGTAAATAGATTGAAACAGGCATGGCACATGCATGCCAGGAGATTAAGCAGGGAGGACATCTTGTATGAAGTGAGAAGAACTGCCTGATAGAAGTCAAAAGTGTATATATATATAGATAGATATATGTAAAATCTAGCTTCCCAGGTGGCTCAGTCATAAGGAATCTACCCACAGTGCAGGAGGCACAGGAGACAAGGGTTTAATCTCTGGGTTGGGAAGATCCCCTGGAGAAGGAAAGGGCAACCCACTCCAGTATTCTTGTCTGAGAAATCCCATGGACAGAGAAGTCTGGAGGGCTTCAGTCCTTGGGGTTGCAAAGAGTCAGAGATGACTCAGGGGGTGAGCATGCATACATACTCAAAGTTGCTAAGGCAGAGTGGAATCAGATTACAAAATATCTTGAATGCCAGAGTGAAGAACTTCAAGTTAATGAATAAGGCACCAAGAAATCATGTGAACAAACACCTTTAAATCTCTGCTTTAGACCCATAAATATCTGTTTTCTACATACTGATCCTCATGAGGATTAAGGACCACTTATTAGTAAGTTGATCTTAGGTGATTTTTTTTTGTTTTTTACCAGCCATTTTTTAGGTATAATTTAGAATTCACCAGTTTTAAGCAGACAGTTCTATGAGTTGTGACAAATGAACATAGGCATGCAAACACCACTACAATCAAAATTAATAGCATTTCTTTCACCCCCAAAAGGTCCCTCATTCTGCTTTGCAGAAATCTTGTACTTCCGACCCTCGTCCCTGGCAACCACTGATTTATTCTCCATTACTATAGTTTGCCTTTTCTAGAATGCCATATAAATGGAATCATACAATATACAGCCTTTTAGGTCTGGCTTCTTTCACTTAGCATATGTCTTCAAGATTCATCTATGTTTGCTAGAAATATCAACAACCTCAGATATGCAGATGAAACCACCCTTATGGCAGAAAGTGAAGAGGAACTAAAGAGCCTCTTGATGAAGGTAAAAGAGGAGAGTGAAAAAGCTGGCTTAAAACTCAACATTCAAAGAATGAAGATCATGGTATCTGGTCCCATCACTTTATGGCAAATAGATGGGGGAAAAATGGAAACAGTGACAGATTTTATTTTCTTGGGCTCCAAAATAACTATGCATGGTGACTGAAGCCATAAAATTAAAAGACGTTTGCTCTTTGGAAGAAAAGCTATGACAAACCTAGACAGCGTATTAAAAAGCAGAGACATCACTTTGCTGACAAAGATCTGTATACTCAAAGCTATGGTTTTTCCCGTAGTCATGTACAGATGTGAGAGTTGGACCGTAAAGAAGGCTGAGTACCAAAAAATTGATGCTTTGATGCTGGAGAAGACTCTTGAGAGTCCCTTGGACAGCAAGGAGATCAAACCAGTCAATCCTAAAGGAAATCAACCCTGAATATTCACTGGAAGGACTGATGCTGTAGCTGAACCTCCAATACTTTGTCCACCTGGTACAAACAGCCAACTCATTGAAATAGACCCTGATGCTAGGAAAGACTGAGGGCAGGAGGAGAGGGGGATGACAGGGGATGAGTTGGTTGGATGGCATCACTGATTCAATGGACATAAGCTTGAGTAAACTGTGGGAGATAGTGCAGGACAGTGAAGTCTGGCATGCTACAGTCCCTGGAGCCACAAAGAGTGAGACACAACTTAGTGACTGAACAACAACAACAAATATTTGCTACATCTATCAACAGTCTGTTCCCTTTTCTTGCTGAGTAGTATTTTGTAATTCATATGTACTGCAATTTATTTATCCATTCACCAGTTGATGGGCATTTGGAATGTTTATAGTTTGAGGCTACTATAAAATTTGCCGTGACCATTCAAATAGCAATGGTGATGTGCTTGTCGAGCCCTTCAACTCAGACCAAAGGTGTCTAGCAAGAGTTGAATAGCCCTGGAAGTGACAATTGGACTAAGAATCCATCAGGACTTACATTTATCTCTCCCTCTACCTGATCTAAGTCATCAGTATTATTATAGTGAAAGTGAAGTTGCTTAGTCGTGTCTGACTCTTAGCGACCCATGGACTGCAGCCCACCAGGCTCCTCTGTCCATGGGATTTACCAGGCAAGAGTACTGGAGTGGGCTGCCATTGCCTTCTCCAAGTATTATCATAAGAGTATTGTTATTGGTGACTTCAAGTTGAAACACATTGATTTCTCACTTCTCTTCTGAAGACTTTTGTGCATACAGATATATTGTAGCCACTCGAATATTTGCATCTTCTCTCTCTCCCTCCTGTTTTCTCTATTTTCCCTCTATTTCTGTGCCTCTTTGCCTTTTTTTCCTTTCTCATTTTCCTCCTCTTCCTATCTTTTCTATCTCTCCGTCCCTTTCCTTATTATCTTCTACCTTTTGTTTCCCTTCCATTTCCTCTCTCCTTCCCTGTCATCTTCTAACATAGCAATTTATATTTACAAAATCTTTAAACCAAGGAAGTAGCCAATTTGCATGAGCTGTTACACACCATAAGCATTTTGTGCACTGTCAATTCATTTTATTTACTTGTTTTAACTATGAGGATATGAAGCACTCAGTCCCATTCCTATTACGTGAGATCACATCAGTCAATTACACCTAATTTCCTATAGTGATTCTGAGAATTTCAGCTGGATAGAGCTTTTATGTTTTGCTTTAAAGTACGCAGTTGTTGATTCCTATGCTGCATACCAACGCCAACCCTTCCTGCCCTCCATTAAAACTCCTATGTTTTGACAAATTGGAGTCATTAGTATTTCAGCCCTCTGAAATAGGTTTAATCATTCAGGCGGTGATGTTCTATGTTCAAACTTTTGTATTAACAAACTCCCTCTTTTCTTCTTCTTGTTAAATAAGAACCTGATATTTAAGCATCCTAGATTAGTGTTACAAGAGCACTTTCAGCCCACCCATGAGGATCTGTGCTCAGATTCTCATGTCCAATGCCAGAAAGCATTAAGGAGAATAAAGAAGTTCATTTTATAGCTTTATTAGAATTGCTCCTTTTGTACCTAGGCCTTTTTTGTCTACAAGACTTTGGCTTAAGAATCTGTGCTAGTTAACTCAGATTCTCTTTCCTTTCCCAGGGTCATGAAGGCTTTTCTAAAAATGAAATGTGGAGGAGGTGGGGCTTACTGTGGTCCAGTCCTGCTAGCTATAAGTGGGGAAGCACAAGAGTAAGGGGGAAGTGTAAAGGGGTTGCAGAGAAGTGTGGTGTCTAGGATATGCAGGGAAATTATACATGTGTCATAGAACCAAACTGGAACATCATCAACTTGGGATACAGCTTTAGGGAGGAAGTATAAGTGAACGAAAGTGGAAGGAAGAGACAAGGGACCAAAGAGAGGGGGAAAGAGTGGGAGGAGGAGATGATGTCGAAGGAGGATTCAAAGACAACTACCTTCTGTTCCTCCTCATTTCTAGGCTAAGGTAGCCCCGGACTACTCAGCACTCCCTCTCCTGCGTTTCAGACTCCAGCATCTTCCTCTCGCCCGTTTAGAAGCATTTTAGTTTGTGGCTGCTATCCAAATGTTGTTCCCATCCTGCTATTTTCACTGAACATTTCAAGTACAGGTCTGCCAAGCACAGAGCTGGGCTGTGCTATCACTCCCTTCTTTCTGACTCTATCTTTCTATTAATGCAGATGAAGATGAATTTAGTTTTCAGCGCAACCACAACACACAACTGAATAATATTGAGCTAACAGTCCCTGAAAACCTCTCAATCTTTTTTATGTGTGTTGCTACTTAGCCACATCTCATCCTTTGCTTGGACATCCAGGGGGTTTTGGACTCAAATGCAGAATTGCACATTCATATTTGTGAACATTTAAGAATTATTTTCGAAGCATGTACTATTAAGCTTATTTCAGAGTTATTTTGAAAATAACTCTCATCAATTCTGCAGTCAAGTAAATGTCCTATTTCGTTTTGTTTTCATTCTGGCAATTAATTTTCAGAATGAAAGCACAGGTAATTAGACATTCAAAGGCATTTAAATTTTCAAAATTCATCTTTTAAATGTAAATGTTCTCAAATTTAACCTGTTGACAAATAAACAGATTTAAATTCTTCATTTTGCTGTCTGTTCAGCGTAAGGTGGAAAAAAAGTGGTATATGCCTAGTCTGTCCCCAGCCTCCTAAAGTGGTGCAATGCTGCAAAAACATCCACAGTCCCTCGCTGCTGGGCAATGGACAGCGTCACAAATCAAACTCCCTTCATTTTTGCATCTACTTGTCTAGCTTAATGTTGAGACAGGCACAAACAAAGTATTTGTTATATAAATGTGATTGTTAACATATTTCAGGAATATTTTCGATCTTACTTCGTGTTTATGTGTACTTAATGTGTTTTTAACCTTGGAAGAAATACAAATTATTTACAGCCAAATTTAAATTACATTAAAAGAACTCAATATAACCTTATTACCTTGTGATAAACATGACTTTTAAAAAAGCCTCTCTGTTTATATTTTCCATTTGAATGACTTCCAGCAGATGACATTAAGTTATAAGGTGATGGATTTATAAAATCATAGAATGTTCTTCTCATTTGAAAGGGAATTCAGGTTGTTGTTATTTTTTTGTGTGTGCTAATCTCCTAGGGAACACAAATTCAAAGAAAACTCTCTCAGTCTGGGATGCCTTATTAATATACTTCCATTTCTGCTCAGTTTATGTCTAGTTCTTTAGTGTATCTGCTAACAATACTATTCAAGAACATCTTTCAAAAGTATCACAAGCTGTTATGACCATTATCAGTTATAATAGCTATATTATATATGGCATGTCAACATTCAGTCCAAAGATACCATTGCCTCTGAACAGATTATTTTTCCTGCAATTAGGTGCTGTATACTAAGCTAGCGAAAACAATAAGAATTGGCTCCATGTATCAAGGCTCTATTTAGCAGAACTGTCTTGAAGGAAAATGAACAAAATGGATCTATGAGCACTTTGTAGGAAAGGAACAACGTGCGATACATAGAGTATTATAATACAAAATAATAACAGTCGTCAGATCTGACCTAAGGGAAACTGACCAGCAAAAGTAAAAGCAATTTCACAACCCTTATATAACCATCGTCTTCTTTTTTGTTGTTGTTGTTTTCTTTGGTTTCCATGGTGAACTGTATTTGCATGAAAGGCTTACCACTTGGATTAACTGCCCCCATTAGTCCAACTTCACCTCACTCTCCAAAAGCACCTTACCAATTTTCCATTTAACCAAATATCCAGATAAACTCAACTAAACAGCTAATTAGTTCAGAAAAAATGGTCAAAATAAACACTGACTTGACTATCTCAAGACAATTTGGAAGAAGTTGAACAGAAGTTGGCCTTTGAAATGATACTGTAGGTAATATGGCCAACTGTGCAAACTAGGAATGAGTTTCTTCTGGTACAATTGGCAACTTTAAGAAGAATAAGTTGGCAGTGCCCAAAGAAGGAAAACTGACAGAAATAAGTGCTGTTGGACGAGTGGAAATTTGATGCTCCTGATGATTATTTTTCTTTATTATATTTAAAATTGTAATATTTCATATTTATGAATCATAAACTAAATATATGAACTATAAATGATGCACACTATATATCTAGTATATAGTAGTTGTGCATTATTTATAGTTCATATATGTGTGTGTGTGTGTGTGTATATATATATATATATATATATATATTTCCTCTGGCTTTTTTGCTTTACCTAGTTGAATATGTGTTTTTCCCCTAATTTTGATATAAATTTAGACTAAGAGAAATGTTGCAAGGATAGTAAAAAAATTTCAGCTCCAAAATTCTCAGATTCCCTAAATTTTGACATTTTAATATATTTGTTTCCTCTCTCTCTCTTTCCCTGAACAATTTAAGAGTAAGTTGAAAATTTAATAGCCACATCACTCATAAGTGCACTTCCCTGACAGCTCAGTTGGTAAAGAATCCACCTGCAATGCAGGAGACCCTGGTTCGATTCCTGGGTCAGGAAGATCCACTAGAGACAGGAAAGGCTACCCACTCCAGTATTCTTGGGCTTCCCTTGTGAAGAATCCACCTGCGATGCGGAAGACCTGGGTTCGATCCCTGGGTTGGGAAGATCCCCTGGAGAAGGGAAAGGCTACCCACTCCAGTATTCTGTCCATGAAGCGGCAAAGAGTCAGACACGACTGAGCGACTTTAACTTTTCACTGTTAAATATTTAAGTGTGTATTTCTTAACAACAAGGAGTATTGATTATTTTTTAAAATATACCCTAAAATATTACTCAACCTTTTAAAAGTTCCTTTTGTAATCACAAATTTGTTTTCATAGTAGAAAATAAAAGGATGAAGAAAAAAGAACATCCCCAATAATTCTCTGCAACATAAAGAAATGACCAGCATGAACATTTTGTCTGGTCTTGAGGTGTTTTCTATGTAACTTCTATGGCCTGCCACTCATGCTGTGTTCAGTTGCTTCAGTCATGTCTGACTCTTTGTGATCCTGTAGACTAGCCCTCCAGGCTCCTCTGTCCATGGGATTTCCCAGACAAGAATACTGGACTGGGTTGCTATTTCCTTCTCCAGGGGATCTTCCCAACCTAGGGATAGAACCCACATCTCTTATGTCTCCTGCATTGGCAGGCGGATTCTTTACCCACTGAGTCATATCACTCATATTATAAGTTAAAAAATCATAATATTTCTCAAATGCTTTATAAAAGTTATTCTTAAAAATCCAGTACATTGACCCTCATCTTTTTCGGAGAAACAATATTGACATTTCTTAGCTTAGGCTGAAAATTCCAGGCAGTTTTGCCTCTCTTTCTCCCCCAAACAGTTTGCAGATTCATTGGTTCTTATCTTCACAATATCTCTCTTCTTTCCTCTTTCAGTTTTCATTCACCTATTTATTCAAAATTTCTAACTACTTTCTATGCAAATTTGGGACCTAGATTCAAATTGAAGTTCCCCCTCTGACTAACTTCAGTTCAGTCAGTCAGTTCAGTCGCTCAGTCGTGTCCGACTCTTTGCGACTCCATGAATCGCAGCACACCAGGCCTCCCTGTCCATCACCAACTCCCGGAGTTCACTCAGACTCACGTCCATCAAGTCAGTGATGCCATCCAACCATCTCATCCTCAGTCGTCCCCTTCTCCTCCTGCCCTCAATCCCTCCCAGCTTGTGTGATCTTAAAAACAGGTTGCTTAGCCTCTCTGGGCCTCACTTTACCCGTGTGTGAAACAGGGATACTAATACTGATACACAGTAGTCCCCTCTTATCCGTGGTTTTGCTTTCTTCCATTTCCATTACCCAAGGTCAACTGTGGTCCAAAAATATTAAATGGATAACTCCAGAGATAAACAATTCATAAGTTTTAAATTACATACCATTCTGAAGTAGTGTGGTGACTCTCAGGCTGTCTAAACCCGTCCCACCCAGGATCCCCAAGCATCGACATCGTCTGCTCCTAACAACCAACCATTGATATCATCATAGCCGGATGATCCATGATCTCCTTCATGGATCAGGAGATGATCCTCCTTCTGAGAAACATCACACTGCCTCCATCATTCACCTCACTCCATCTCATCACGTAGGCATTTTATCACAATAAGGTATTTTTGAGAGAGAGAGAGAGAGCACATTCACACAACTTTTATTACAGTTGTTGTTTAGTCGCTAAATTGTGTTCAACTCTTTGCAACCCCATGGACTATAGCCTGCCAGGATCCTCTGTCCATAGGATTTCCCAGGCAAAAATATCGGAGGGGGTTGCCATTTCCTTCTCCAGGGGATCTTTCTGACCCGGGGAGTGAACCCCCATCTCCTGCATTGGCAGGTGGATTCTTTAGCACTGAGCCACCAGAGAAGCCTTTTATTACAGTATACTGTTATAATTATTTATTTTATTAGTAGTTGTTATTAATCTCTTACTATGTCTAATATATAAATTAAACTTTATCATAGGTATGTACAGAGAAGGCAATGGCACCCCACTCCAGTACTCTTGCCTGGAGAATCCCATGGATAGAGGAGCCTGGTGGGCTGCAGTCCATGGGGTCGCTAGGAGTCAGACACGACTGAGCGACTTCACTTTCATTTTTCACTTTTCACTTTCAAGCATTGGAGAAGGAAATGGCAACCCACTCCAGTATTCTTGCCTGGAGAATCCCAGGGACGGGGGAGCCTGTTGGGCTGCTGTCTATGGTGTCACACGGAGTCAGACACAACTGAAGCGACTTGGCAGCAGCAGCAGCAGCAGCATAGGTATGTATGTATAAGGAAAAAAACATAGTATATATAGGATTTGGTACTCTTAGTGGTTTCAGGCCTCCACCAGGGGTCTTGGAAGGTACCTGGCTCCCAGTCAGCATTCCACAAATGTTGTTGCTGCTGCTACTGTCCCTATTGCTGCCACAGGAGTGTTGTCAAGGTAAATGTGACAATGTATAGAAAGTGCTTAACTTGGTGCCCCACAAATAGTAAGCATGTGATAAACAGAAACTACTATTAGCACTATGTCTGTGTTAAGCACAAGAGGTACACAGATGAGTAAGTCACCCTCTCTCCTCTTGGAGAACTAACCATCCAGTATTTACAGCCACCAGATTAATCCAACCGTATTTCAGAGTTCAGTTCAAGTGTGGCCTTATCCACAAGGCTTTCACTGATCCCTTCAGCTAGAAAGAATATTAAAAATATTGCCTTTTACTAAAATCTTCATGACCTTTTTTCCTGCACTTTTCTTATCAAATTTTAGCACATTCTTCTTTTATTTTTACTTGTTTACACATCTTTGTTCTACTTCTAGACTTTTAGTTACTAGAAGGGCAGTGAATGTGTTTTATTAATCTTTTAGCTGCCAGAGTATACGCAAAGGGTTTTGTATTCTTTTGTCCTTCCCTCTATCTTTCACTCATCTTATTCCACTAAATATGTGAGTGCTCCTTGTTCATAGTGGACATTCAATAAAGGTTGGTTAAGTAAATAAGCAATGGGGTTAACCATTTGAAATTCAAGAAAGTGCACGTTATTTTCAAAAAGTATAAAATTTAAACTACTTCTTGAGATCATAAGAACGAACTTCCACTTCATTTTGAGTTTGTGCTAAGTTCCACTTGGTAACTTTTTGGAGCCATCTTACAGCTATTTCAAGTGGGATTCTTTCATGGTGTACATATTTTTTAAATATTGTCATGCTGTGCCCAGGATAGTCACAGAACTTCCACAGCAAGTGCTCCTTGTTGAAATACAAAGTTATTAATAATGACAAGTCATTTGGATACTTTAATTAGTGTCTAGCACTATTTCCATTAGTTAATATATATTTTTAACATCATAATGCCCAATGACAATTGTACTGTCAACTTCCCTGGCACTGCAATTTCCCCAGTGGATTATGCCATCCTAAGTTTCCGGAGATCTTGTTAAAAATATTAAGAAAATATCATCTGTAGGTAAAGGTCACACAGTTAATCAAAAATATTTTTAATGCCAGTTGGCCAAACCTTTTCCTCTACTTCTTTTTAAACATGTATAAGGTTTTTGATGATCTTTCGCCTACAATCCTACCCTTTCTCTTCCCTTTGTTCACTTGGTTCTGAAGAAAGGGGTGCAGGGAAAGGAGATTAGACAGGGCCATACAAAAAAATCTCTTTAGTTATCCACCCGCTAACCAACCCTAGCCACTGACTTCCACAAATTCAATTGTCACAGCTTGCAGAAAAGTCAGTTCTGTATCCTTAGTAACTTAAAGTTGTGAAAATTGCTTCTTTTATTGAAGCATTAGAAAGTTTGTTTATCCATATACTTAGTAAAAATATTCACTGATTAATATGTGGAAATTTTTCTGTTTTGTTCGCTCATGTATCCTCAAAACTAGAAAGCAAAGTATATGTGCAATACCCCATTTGCCTAAGATCTCACAGTACCTAAACACTATGAGCTCTAAAGACTATTTTTTAAGCTGCTTTGAATGAAGAGGTATGAAACAGCTGTTATAGTTTTTAGTGGGTGAATCTGATCAAGTGTTTTACTAGTTTCCAATAGTAATTTTCAGTATTTCTGAGAATTGACATGAAAATCAGATGAAATCATCTTTTGCATTTGAATTTACTGCACTTAATCTTTATTTTTTTTACCCCTACACAACATCTTCTCTAAACTGTCCTCCTCCAAACCCATTCAAAGTTATCTACTTGGACACATTAGAGACTGAGATAGACACTGATTTTTAAATTACCTGATCTCTGAAAGTGCCAATATTTTCATATATGGGTATTTAATATGCATAACTGTAATTGTAAACTACCCTGTCTCTGATTTTTTTTTGTTTGTTTTCTTTTGAAACAGAAACCTGAACTACTAGGAGACTGAATTAGAGGGACAGGTGGACTGTCAGCTCAAAAAGTGGCCTCTGAGCCTTGTCCCTGAGGATCTGTGCCCAGGATAGCATAACTAAAGTCAGAAGGTCATTTTCTGCTTGGTTAGAAGCCCTCCCCTTGGACCTAGACCATAACCTGGCCTTTCAATTTATCACAAGGAAGAAATTTTACTAAAATTTACACATGGCCCCTAATGATCTGGCTCCTGTCCACGTCCCTAGCCTCATTTTCAGACACTGTCCACACACCTTGTTCTGCCATACTTTGCACTTCTTTGCCCTTCTATTCCCAAAAAAGGAAATCATAAGGTGGAAAGTCAGGGACACATTGGGTGTGTGAAGCAGATGTTTTGAAGTAGGAAGCCTCATAAGTGCCCTCACCATGCCTGATGATGGCAATGCTTCAGTCCGGAGGGCTCAGATGAAGAACTTCCTAAGTGCTGCTAAGCAGAATTAACTGTTTTCTCCTCTACAGTCCCATAATGTTTTATCTGACATCTGTCTTTCCCATGCTCTACATTATACTTAGCTGTGAATATGGTTATATCTCCCATTAGGTCATAATCTTGAAGGCAGAGTTTATCCTTATTTTCTCATCTCTTTCATCCCTTTCTACACTACTTTGGATATAATCAAGCTGCATATTTTTTAAATGTTTAAAAAGAAAAATGATGCTATGGGACCTGAGAAGATATCCATTTGAGTCTTATTTAAGTTTTCCCTTCCCCATCACTGTCCTGTCTCTACCGCTGCCATCATCACCAAGCTAAATCCAAGATACCACTGTAAAGAGATATTAAAAAAAAAAAAAAAACATGATTAGGCTGAGGGTAACAAAGAGTTCTATATTCAGATTTAACTTACAGTTATTGAATACTCATTTGACTGATGAAGAGACAGAGACTCAAATAACTTTTAGTAGCTTGCCAAATGTCACACAATTACATAGCTAATAAGTGGCTCTGCCAGGGCTGAAATTCAAGCCCCCGACATAAAGTCAAAATTCCTTTCCACAAACACTGAAATGTTTAGATGAACTTCTCTCACTCTCTACTTTATAATTCTAATGTACCTAGTTGTTTAATCAGCAACATATTCTGTGTACCCTCAGTCAGGAAGAAGCTGAATATTTTGAACACATGAGGCTCATTTTAATGTACATTTTTATTTCCATGTTTGTGTTTTTGTGCCTTTATATGTTTTTTTGTGTGTCTGTATATTTATGTATTCAGGTATTTAGTGTACTGATGTCTTTATATGTGTGCTTAATTTTTATTTATGCATTTATCTATTTCTTCATCTTACCTGTAGGGCTATGAAACTCTCTCAATGGTATTAGAGGAGAGCACATCCATTAATTATACCTTAATTTCCTATAGTTATCTGAGCATATCATAGATTAAAATAGGTATTGGATTTTGATTAAAAGATCCCAGCTCTTGAGCTTCTGGGGAACAGGAGAGAGCAGCTGTGTACAGAACCAAATTGCTGAGCTTTGGAAACACCTTGAAGCCAAAAGAAGCTTTAGCTACAAAAGCAGGAGAAAAAGAGAGCAAACACTACTCAAGCTTAAAAGAGAATGAAGAAAATGATGAAGACAAGCTTAGGAGAGCAAGCAAGAAGCACTGTGATGCTGCAGAGGAACAAGGGACCTCAGAGGTTTTAAGAGATATAGCTGGCCTGGAGAAGCGGTAGACAGAACCCAAAGAAAGGGCCAATATGAGGGAGATGTTGTTTTCCACCTTGAAGGTGATCCAGGACCATGTGGTGATGTATGGCAAAACCAATACAATATTGTAAAGTAATTAACCTCCAATTAAAATAAATAAAATTATATTTAAAAAAATAAATGCAGAGGATCAGATTTCCCTGAAATGAAATAAATAAATAAATAAATAGCACACAGGAAAAGCTCATCAAAGATCACAAGACTGAAAGAAACCCTGAGAGAGGAAAATTATTGAATAAATACCATGGAAGAGAGAGAATCAGTACAAATGAAGAGCAAACTGAGCTTCAGTCTCAAAAGAAAAAAAATTTTAAGCAAACAGCCCCTCACATTAGAAGAAAAGGTGATGGATTTTGAAAACACATCAGGGAGTTATAATATTTGTGTGCTTGACATCTCTGAAGGTGAGGAAAATGAGAGTAACCTTGAAACTGTTAACAAAATTATTGAAAATAAATTTTCCAGAGCTAAACATAGACCTCAACTTACACACAGAATAAACAGGTCCCAACTCAAATATACTTCTCAAACTAAAAATCCAAGTCACATAATTGTACAGTTCTTTTTTTCCGTTTTGTTTTTGTTTATTTTTTTAATTTAAATGTATTTATTTTAATTGGAGGCTAATTACTTTACAATATTGTATTGGTTTCGCCATACATCAACATGAATCTGCCACGGGTGTACACGTGTTCCCCATCCTGAACCCTCCTCCCTCCTCCCTCCCCATACCATCCCTCTGGGTCATCCCAGTGCACCAGCCCCGAGCATCCTGTATCGTGCATCGAACTGGACTGGCGATTCGTTTCTTATATGATATTATACATGTTTCAATGCCATTCTCCCAAATCATCCCACCCTCTCCCTCTCCCACAGAGTCCAAAAGACTGTTCTATACATCTGTGTCTTTTTTGCTGTCTCTCATACAGGGTTATCGTTACCATCTTTCTAAATTCCATATTTATGTGTTAGTATACTTGTACAGTTCTTGAATTTGAGAGGAAAAGCTGCTCAGCTGCTCAGAAAAAAGGAGAACTGATTTTCAACAAATATAGGTTTAACACCTAACTATGCCTTAGTTACAGTGCAAGAAAAACAGAGTTGGAACCAAGATCTACTATCAGCTGAAGTCTTTGGGCCTGAAGCCTCCAGTGAACCATCCAGCCAAGCTATCTTTCGTATTTGAAGATGAGAGAAAAATCTTTGATAATCAAGAGGACTTCAAGGCATTTGTCAGCAATATTCCAAAACTCCTGGCTTTACTGCAGACAGCTGCAGCCCAGGGAGAGGGTGCTTCTGGAGATAAGTGACTAAATTGATATACAAAGCTGTTTCTTAAAAAAATGCAGATCTTAGTTTTATGATTAATTGCGTTTTTGCCAAGGGAGTTAGGGGAAATGATGTACAAATGTAATGTTGACATTTATTACTAAGAGTGTGTATGTACAACTATATCTGTATCTATCTCTATTCTGCATGAGAAAGAGAGAAGAAAAAGTTAAAAAAAATGGAAAGGATGGAGGAGAGATACATAGGAGAGAGGATATGAACATAGCAAGATTATTAGTGATGAGTGGGATAGGGAGATATTGGAATATGATAGATAAAATAAGAAAAAATAATTTTGTTGTGAATGTTAAAAGTAATAACCTATACAAAATTAACAGACTTGTTCAGAGAAAGAACGTTTTCCACTACCCTCTGTCAAGGGTACTTGGATATTTTAGAAAATTTGACCATATCTTAGAGCACGAAATAAATAAAACTCAGAGATGCATGTACATTGAAATGATTGCCTATAAACTGACATTTTAAGAAACAGATTGTAAACAGTGGGTGATGTTGAAGTGATGTGTTTTTAAACTGCTAATTTGTATTGCTCTTGCAGTTGAGATGTCTCCATTTAACTTTAATTATATAATTAGTTAATCATACAATAAAGGGAGCTAAAACAACCCATTTGTTGAATTCTTTACTTTCCTTTGGACAACTGATTAAAAGTTTCCGACTGACATTTCCTCCCTTTTTCTCCTCAAACTCCAACCCACCCCCCACCTCAAATCCCTACAATTTAGACACACTGGAGGCAAGTCAGACTCCGAAGCAGAAAAACAAACTTTGCTGGCACTGGCACGTTAAAGCATCCTGCCTGTGTCAGACCTAAACTGCTCATTGAAGCCACGCTGCCTGCCCACCAAGGCAGTGGGACTGAGCCCACCTCCTTCCTTCTGGGGCCATCAACTTCATCCAGTATATGAAAAGCAGACAATGAGACACTTTGCAGGCCACTCTCAGAGGTTCCCTTCATTTTATAAGTCTATACCAGAACCCTCACCCCCATGTACACAGATGCACACAATGTACAAGCACATACATAGGTTTTCTTCTCATTGTTTCTTATATAAACAAAAGGCATCTTGTGATGCTAAGAGAATTATTATATGGGGACAGTGGGGCAATAGTTTATCTTTCTGGTAAATAGTATATAGGTCAAACAGAACCTTATGGTACTGCTAGATGAGAACACCACAAAACATCTTTTTTTCTCTCCACCCATTAACCTTAAGTTATATTCACCTAGGCAATCACACTTGATTTGCTTTATGACAGGCATTTAGAAGCCTGATCACGCAGGTCTCCATGCCTTATGGCTCACCATGAATCTTTTGATTAAAGAAGTTTCAGTTCTGGTTCATCACTTGCATTTGATTTATTCCTTTTTGTGAATCTTCCTTCACAGTCCTAAATGCCCCAAACTGTGCCCTTAGTAACTGAAATCCTGGACAAAGGATATGCTGAAACTCAAGCTCCATGGGTGGGCCCCAGCTTCTCTTTCTACCTCTCAGAGAAGTTATTCCCCACCTCCAAAGCTCCGCCCCCACACCCCAGGTCTTGCTGTTGGAACCTAATTGGTCCAGTTGGGCTTTCTCACTGTCCCAGAGCACCATTTGCCTAGTACTGCCTCCCTTCCTTACTTGTCTACTCCATATACCCATTCTACCATGAAATTGGAGTGTGGCTTAGACTTATTGGGAAGTGGTATGTGTTAGTCACTCACTCATGTCTGACTCTTTGCAACCCCATGGACTAGCCTGCCAGGCTCCTCTGTCCATGGAATTCTCCAGGCAAGAATACTAGAATGGGTTGCCATTTCCTTCTCCAGGGGCTCTTCCTGACCTAGGGATAGAAGCCGGGTCTCCTGCATTGCAGGAGGATGCTTTACCGTCTGAGCTACTATTGGGAAGTGGGAAGTGGGAAGGGTGCTAAAACATATTGGCACCTCTTGAATGCACCAAATACTCTAGAAATCTGACCCGCCCCCAAGGTGGCTTTCCACAGCAGTAAAGTAGGGGGGACAAGGAATGCTTTATAATGATCATAATCCTCTTGAGAGTATGAAAATCACCAAGATTCTTGGTAGTTCCTGTTTACCACTGAAAATCACTGTCCTAAAATTTAAAACTGGAAGTGGTTTGTTAGTGGATATTTAACAAATGGCTTTCTGAGGGGGGAAAAAAGCCCTCATTTGTAGCATTTGCCTGTTCGTTGGTGTAAATTCTCTGGCCATGGCCAATTTTAAGCCATGATATTACTAAACCCTGGGTTAAGATGAGATGCACACATTCAGTTAACTGTAGCTGGTGCCAGCACATCACTGGGAGGAAGCCAGTGCTCCTTTGCCCTGGGCTTCCCCTGGTTGGACTACTATAACACAAATTTAGCTTAAAAAAAATTTCATTCAGTTCAGTTCAGTTCAGTAGCTCAGTGGTGTCTGACTCTTAGCCACCTCATGAACCGCAGCACGCCAGGCCTTCCTGTCCATCACCAACTCCCGGAGTCCACCCAAACCCATGTTCATTGAGTCCGTGATGCCATCCAACCATCTCATCCTCTGTTGTCCCCTTCTCCTCCTGCCCTCAATCTTTCCCAGCATCAGGGTCTTCTCAAATGAGTCAGCTCCTCGCATCAGGTGGCCAAAGTATTGGAGTTTCAGCCTAAACATCAGTCCCACCAAAAAATTTCATTCAATTCAGTTCAGTCATTCAGTCATGTCCAACTCTTTGCGACCCCATGAATCGCAGCATGCCAGGCCTCCCTGTCCATCACCAACTGCCGGAGTTCACTCAGACTCACGTCCATCGGGTCAGTGATGCCATCCAGCCATCTCATCCTCTGTCGTCCCCTTCTCCTCCTGCCCCCAATCCCTCCAAGCATCACAGTCTTTTCCAATGAGTCAACTCTTCGCATGAGGTGGCCAAAGGACTGCATTTTCAGCTTTAGCATCATTCCTTCCAAAGAAATCCCAGGGCTGATCTCCTTCAGAATGGGCTGGTTGGATCTCCTTGCAGTCCAAGGGACTCTCAGGAGTCTTCTCCAACACCACAGTTCAAAAGCATCAATTCTTCGGCACTCAGCTTTCTTCACAGTCCAACTCTCGCATCCATACATGACCACTGGAAAAACCATAGCCTTGACTAGACGAACCTTTGTTGGCAAAGTAATGTCTCTGCTTTTGAATATGCTATCTAGGTTGGTCATAACTTTTCTTTCAAGGAGTAAGCATCTTTTAATTTCATGGCTGCAGTCACCATCTACAGTGATTTTGGAGCCCCCAAAAATAAAGTCTAACACTGTTTCCACTGTTTCCCCATCTATTTCCCATGAAGTAATGGGACCAGATGCAATGATCTTCGTTTTCTGAATGTTGAGTTTTAAGCCAACTTTTTCACTCTCCTCTTTCACCTTCATCAAGAGGCTTTTTAGTTCCTCTTCACTTTCTGCCCTAAGGGTGGTGTCATCTGCATATCTGAGGTTACTGATATTTCTCCCAGCAATCTTGATTCCAGCTTGTGCTTCTTCCAGCCCAGCATTTCTCATGATGTACTCTGCATATAAGTTAAATAAGCAGGGTGACAATATACAGCCTTGACGTACTCCGTTTCCTATTTGGAACCAGTCTGTTGTTCCGTGTCCAGTTCTAACTGTTGCTTCCTGACCTGCATACAGGTTTCTCAAGAGGCAGGTCAGGTGGTCTGGTATTCCCATCTCTTTCAGAATTTTCCACAGTTTATTGTGATCCACACAGTCAAAGGCTTTGGCATAGTCAATAAAGCAGAAATAGATGTTTTTCTGAAACTCTGTTGCTTCTTTGATGATCCAGCTGCTGCTGCTGTTATGTTGCTTCAGTCGTGTCCGACTCTGTGCGACCCCATAGACGGCAGCCCACCAGGCTCCCCCGTCCCTGGGATTCTCCAGGCAAGAACATTAGAGTGGATTGCCATTTCCTTCTCCACGATGATCCAGCAGATGTTGGCAATTTGGTCTCTGGTTTCTCTGCCTTTTCTAAAACCAGCTTGAACAACTGGAAGTTCACGGCTCTGAGAAAGGCTCCCCAGACCACCCTGTGCATATATATGGCATTGGTGTTTCACTTCCTTTAAGCTCCACCTTCTTGAAGCTTTTCTAGCACTCCTCTGGTCCCAAATACAGTTTTGTAAAACAGCTGCTCTTTTCTTCTCTCTACGTTGAGAGTCTTTGGACCTTACAAATCAATTAGTCCCACCTCTACACTCTATCATACTCCCTACTTCATATGTACTCAATGAAACCTTGTGTTTAACAGTTGTTTCATAAATCAAAAGGGGTAATTCTGAAGCTTTTGCACGAGGAACCCTTTTCTAGTCCCCCAGACTCAAGGTGTCAAAGTGCAAAGGGGTACAGCTCAGGAATATTTTCTGGTATCAGCACCTCCCAGGACAGTGACAGTGAGAGCTCTCATACCACCCCACCTCCTGTACATCCCACCAGTTTAAGGGAATGGAGAATTAGAGGGGGCCCAGCCATTAGGAATAAGACTGACCACTCTCAAAACATTCCTGAGAGAGGAGTTATTTAATATCAGCCAACTATAGAGTAATCAACAAGGAGAGAAACTCAGACTTCTTGAAGTGTGTGTGTGTGTGTGTGTGTAGGGAAGGCCAATGTCAAGAGCTAATGTCAAGAACTCTACCTATTGGTCTTTACCACCAGCTTTATAAATATTGGGCCACTCAAGTTTCCTCTGGGGAGCTTGGCCAGAGAATGTATCTCCTTCTACAGGCAGGCTACAAGGTCCAAGAACCACAGAGGTAGCCTAGAGATGGAGCCTCTAATATCTCAATTGCCAAACATAGTTTGAATGAGGGGCTTCTATGAAGCCTGAATAGTAAGTTCCGTCAAGACTCGACAGTGACCTGGAGCAAAAAATAAAAAGAAGAAGGATGAGTAGTATTCTTACCTACACAGTCCCAGAACATTTTACAGGCTTCCATGGTGTTAGTGGGGAATCTGGACTCTAGATTCAGGTTCTTTGTCCAAGAGTACAAGCTTCAGCCTAAGGACTTGCAGAGAGCAGGAAAATGTTATCACTGCTTTCTTTACTACATTATTAACAAAGCATTTGATTGGTGCTTCTCTGTTTCACTTCCCTGGTGGCTCAGATGGTAAGGAATCTGCTTGCAATGCAAGAGTCCTGGGTTGGGAAGATCCCCTGGAGAGGGAAATGGCTGTCCATTTCAATATTGTTGCCTGGAGAATTCCATGGACAGAGGACCCTGGTGGGTTACAGCTCATGGGGCCGCAAAGAGTTGGACATGATGGAGTGCCTAGCACTTTCACTTCAAGTACATTCACATCTGTTTTTTAAATTAAAATTTTTTTATTGAAATATGTAGTTGATTTAAAATGTGTTAATTTCAGGTGTACAACACAGTGATTAAATGAGATATATATTTACATATATAAAAGATTCTTTTATGAATATATTACAACATATTGAGTATAGTTCCCTGTAGTATACAGTAGGTCCATGCTTTTTACCTATTTTATATATACTAGTGTGTATATATTAACTCCAACTTCCTTATTTACCCCTCCCCCACCCCTTTCCTCTTTGGTAACCATAAGTTTATTTTCTGTGTCTGTGGGTCTATTTCTGTTTTGTAAATAAGTACCTTTGTATCTTTTTCTAATTCCATATATAAGCAATATCACATATTTGTTTTTCTCTGTCTGACTTATTTTACTTGGCATGATAATCTCTAGGTCCATTCATGTTGCTACAAATGGCATTATTTCATTCTCTTTTATGGTTAAGTAACATTCCATTGTCTATATATACCATATCTTCATTATCCATCCATCTGTTGATGGACATTTAGGTTGCTTCCACGTCTTGGCTATTATAAATAGTGCTACAATGAACATTGGGGTGCTTGTCTCTTTTTGAATTAAAATTTCCTACAGATATGTGCCCAGGAGTGGGCTTGCAGGATCATATGTCAACTCTATTTTAAATTAAAAAAAAATTTTTTTTTACTTTCATCATTCCAAGCTTCCAAAGCAGAGGTAGCATTGTAGTGTTTAAGAAAATTTTGCAATATATACAAATATTGAATCATTATGTTGTACACCTGAAACTAATATAATGTTGTTTATCAGTTATGTGTGCATGCTAAGTCGTGTCAGTCATGTCTGACTCTTTGTGACCTTATGGACTGTAGCCTGACAGGCTCCACTGTCCATGGATTCTCCAGGCAAGAATACTGGAGTGGGTTGCCATGCCAGGGGATCTTTCTGACCCAGGTGTCAAGCCTGTATCTCTTGGGCCTCCTGCATTAACAGGTGGGGTCTTTACCACTAGTGCCACCTGGGAAACCCTTATCAATTATACCTCATTTTTATAAAAGAATGAAGGAACTGAGAAGTTGTTTGGTTACTTTGCATAAAAGGATTTTGAGTTATTTTCTAAATAAGACCCCTTTTAATAGATACATTAAAATCAATAAAGTAAGTAATTTTAAAAAATGGAGAAGGAAATGGCAACCTACTCCAGTATCCTTGCCTGGAGAATCCCCATGGATGGAGGAGCCTGGCGGGCTGCAGTCCATGGGGTCGCAAAAGAGTCGGACATGACTGAGCGACTCAACAACAACAACAAAAAAAAACATGGGACGATGGAACTGTATTTACAGACTACCTGGATGTGAATCCCAGCTCTTCCACTTGCTGGCTGTGTTGGCCTTGGGCAATTTGTTAATGGATCTGTGTTTCAGCTTCTTTATCTGTAAAATGGGACTGATACCGATAACTATTCCCTAGTGTTGAGACTGAGATAAAATGAGTTCATATTTATAAAGCACTTAGTAGATACATTCACAGTGATTTCTTTCTCCTTTTTTGAATGTGCTGAGACATTGTTACTGCACGGGCTTTTCTCTAGTTGCATTGAGGAGGGCTACTCTCCTGTTGCAATGAACATGCTTCTGTTGTCGTGGCACATGGGCTCTAGGGCACACAGGCTTCAGCAGTTGTGGCATGAGGGCTCAGTGGTTGCGGCTCCCAGGCTCTAGAGGACAGGCTCAATCATTGTGGTACAGGAGCTCAATAGCTCCATAGCATGTGGGATTTTCCCAGATCAAGGATGGAATCTGTGTCTTCTGTGTCTCAGCATTGGCAGGCTGATTCTTTATCACTGAGCGACCAGGGAAACCATATCATAGTGATTTCTATACAAATCTTTTTTTTTTTTTTTGAGGTTTTATTTTATTTATTTATTTAAATTTATTTATTTTAATTGGAGGCTAATTACTTTACTATATTGTACTGGTTCTGCCACACATCAAGATGAATCTGCCACGGGCATACACGTGTTCCCCATCCTGAACCCCCCTCCCACCTCCCTCCCCTTACCATCCCTCTGGGTCATCCCAGTGCACCAGCCCCGAGCATCCTGTATTGAACCTGGACTGGCAATTCGTTTCTTATATGATATTATACGTATTTCAGTGCCATTCCCCCCAAATTGTCCCACCCTTTCCCTCTCCCACAGAGTCCAAAAGACTGTTCTTTACATCTGTGACTCTTTTGCTGTCTCGCATACAGGGTTATCGTTACCGTCTTTCTAAATTCCATATATATGTGTCAGTATACTGTATTGGTGTTTTTCTTTCTGGTTTACTTCACTCTGTATAATAGGCTCCGGTTTCATCCACCTCATTAGGACTGATTCACATGTATTCTTTTTAATGGCTGAGTAATACTCCGTTGTGTATATGTACCAAAGCTTTCTTATCCATTTATCTGCTGATGGACATCTAGGTTGCTTCCATGTCCTGGCTATTATAAACAGTGCTGTGATGAACACTGGGGTACATGTGTCTCTTTCAATTCTGGTTTCCTCAGTGTGTATGCCCAGTAGTGGGATTGCTGGGTCATAAGGCAGTTCTATTTCCATTTTTTTAAGGAATCTCCACACTATTCTCCATAGTGGCTGTACCCAGCAACAGTGTAAGAGGGTTCCCTTTTCTCCACACCCTCTCCAGCATTTATTGCTTGTAGACTTTTGGATAGCAGCCATTCTGACTGGTGTGAAATGGTACCTCATTTACAAATCTTTTTAAAATAGACATGGATATTTCCACACTGACAGATAATGAAATGAAAAATGAAATGTTAGTCACTCAGTCATGTCCGACTCTATGTGATCCCATGGAGTGTAGCTTACCAGGCTCCTCTGTCCATGGAATTCTCCAGACAAGAATACTGAAGTGGGTGGCTTCCTTCTCTATTCCCACTGCCCTGGTTTAGCCACACAGTAGGTGGCTCAGTGGTAAAGAATCTGCTTGCCATTGCAGGAGACGCAGGTTCAATCCCTGGGTTGGGAAGATCCCCTGGGGAAGGAAATGGCAACCCACTCCAATATTCTTGTCCGGGAAATCCCATGGACAGAGGAGCCTGGTGGGCTACAATCCGTGGGGTTGCAAAAGAGTTGGACACGACTTACGACTAAACAACAGTAAATGGCTTGCTGTCCTCCGTGCCTTACTTGCTGGACGTTCCTGTTGCAATCCTCGGATTCCCACGGCACCTCCTTCTTTGACCGTCTTCTACTTGTTCTCTATCACTGTTTACCCTCAGCCTACAAACTCCCTGAGAGCAGAAATTGCTATTCTTTCTGTATTGTCAGCATCTGGAACAATGCCTGGCACAAAGAAAATACTCAACAAACATGTGTTGAATTAATGGATGGTTGGCTGCTGTGTCCTAGTCAGAATGTAGTAGTTTATGGGGGTGGGGGGGGGTTCCATTCAGTCTTATCCAAAACTCTGTGTGATATTAAGTACAATTATTATCCCCATTTTACAAATAAGAAAATGAAGGCCTAGAGAGGTTAGATAACTTGTCCCCAGAATACCTATTTATATTGATATGGCTATTCTATTCTTTTTTTTGGGGGGGGGGGCTATTCTAGTCTAATCAATACTTTATAATGGTATGTAGGAATAGAGGATGGCAGGAAGCCACAACTGATATCCCCATGAAGACATAATATTCAGTTTTCCTATTAAAACAGATGTTGCTTTATTTTTATGTAGTTTGTTCTCAAATTACAGTATTTTTTCTTTAGATAAGTTTTAATCTTCTATGAATGTAAAACTTGTACACAGAGAAAACTGTGTCATTTTCTTACAACAATCCATTGATCTCTGAGTCCACTGAATGCTCCACTTGAATCCCATCATATAGTATATGTCAGGAGCTTTGGTTAGTGCCTCATTCACACATCATCATTTGTAAAAGTCGTTGATGGTCAACTAAATTTATGAATCGTCTGCAGCACTGAAATCCTATTTCTCTGGGGCATTCGTGGAAAGCTGTACAGATTAATAGTAGTATTATTAGTGGTAGTAGACAGGGCAACAGCAGCACCTACGCTGTAGCAGGCCTACTGTGCTGCAAGCTTTACCTGCACTCTCCCATCGAAGCCATGTGCAAACTTCTGGTGTTTGATTTTGCAGATGGGGAAACTGAGACTCAGAAAGTTTAACACACTTTCTGGAAGTCACTCAGCTCTGGAATAGCAGAACCAGACTGAAATCCAAATTTGTATTAATATGTTTAGCCTGGGCTTTTATCCCGTGCTGGACTTTGAAGGCTGTCCAAGTTACTCAATCCTCTTTGAGGTTCAGTTTCCTCGTCTGTAAAACTGAAGGAAGTAACACATCTTTTAGGGGCTACTATTTGGCTCAGACGGTAAAGCGTCTGCCCGCAATGCGGGAGACCCGGGTTCGATTCCTGGGTCGGGAAGATCTCCTGAAGGAAATGGCAATCCACTCCAGCACTCTTGCCTGGAAAATCCCATGGACTGAGGAGCCTGATAGGCTACCCACGGGGTCGCAAAGAGTCGGACACGACTGAGCGACTTCACTTTCACTCACATGAAGATTAGAAATAATAGATGTCCAAGGCCTCAGAGGCACATAGTAGGCATTTAAGCCTTGGGGGCGGTGTTTATGCTTCAGTGGGGGTGTGAAAGAAAGATCTGAGATCCCTTTAAAGGCATTGGGGAGCTGGAGAGAAGGGATCTACAGCTTTGCCCGACTTGAGAGCCGGCCCTCTCCTCTCCTGAATACAATGACCCAGAGAAACTCCGAGCGCTGAGCGAGGGGGTAGGGGCCTGAATTTGGCTCCAGCAACCCCTGCAGGGGATCGAGAGAGAGGCGGGAGCTGAGGAGGGGCGTGGAAATCCCGGCCGTCAGAGGACTGCAGGTGTTAGAGAGTTAGTGTAGGTGGACTCCCAGAGCCTGGCGGAGGGAGGCGGGGAGGTTGGAGCGGCCGGGAGGGCGGGGGAGAGAGGGAGGCGGGGCCCTGAGACTGAGAGGCTGTCCTTAGACTGCTCTTCTCGTGCCGGGCAGTTTGCGGCATCTGGAGGAGCTCACTGGAGAATCTCCAACAGCGGAGCGGGCCTTCAACTACCGTAAGTACCTGCAAATGCGCGCACAGTCCAGTGGCTGAAGATTAAATACTGCCCATCAGATCCTAAACAAAACCCCTAAATAATCTCCCTGAAGTAATTAATTGCCGTAAACTTACAGGCTCCCAAGTCTTTCCTCCCCCCACCCCCTCAGTCCTCCTTTTCTCCTTCGCTCCCCGGATCCCAGCCATGCCTCGCTGAGAATCTCTGGGCACTCAGATACCTTCCCTTTTCCTTCTCAGTCTTCCCTCAAAACCTCTAGCGGAACATGTACCCGGCACCCCGCCGAACCCAAACCCTTTGATTCCTGGAACCCTCAAAGCCATGCAGGGGCGAGCCATTAGACATTTCGGGTCTTTCACCCTCAAAAGCACTGCGGCGCTGCCTAAGGGTGTGTGAAGTGCTTGGGGTGGAGTAGAAGGGGAGGGAGAAAAGGCTAGACTGCCGAAGATGGGGGTGGGGGGAGTGTTGGGGTGGGGGGTAGCGTGAAAGGCCAAAAATGGGCGTGGCCAATTAACCCGAAGCCCGCAACTCCTTCCCTTGTTCCCTGGACTGAAGATTCCTTTTGGCTGGATATAAACGGTAGAGTTTCCTCAGGAGCTGGAGGAGGGGTCAACCATGCTGAGAAGCCCAGCTTCCCTTATTCCCCTCAAGCCCCCAGGAAGTGAAACCCTGGTTTAGGGGTCCACCTGGCAGGACTGGAATCTCAGATGGCCTTCCTGGGTGGAATCCCAGTTAAACCTTTCCCTTGGCAGTAAAACCTGAAGTCCCCCCCCAACCCCCTCCCCCGCCAATAAACTGGCCCAAAGCCTCAGGGGAACAAAGCAACAGGGTGTCACCAAGACTGGGCCTGGGCCTGGGCCTGGGAGTCTGTAGGAGCTGAGATGGAAATAGCATCTTTAGGGTCCGATGCCAGGTTAATGTCCCCTTTGGGAAGAAAAATAGCCAGTTTTAAAAAACTGTTCACTATGTACCTAGCACTGTTCCGGTATTATCTCAGATTCAACACAACAACAAGGCTAGCTAGATATTAGATAAGAAAAGTTCAAAGAAGGTAATTTGAGCATCCTTCAATACAAAGTAAGAAATGCAAAGGGAAACTGTTCTTCCTTGGATCTCTGACTGTCCACCTGCTTCCTACAGCCCAGATGTTTGAATCTTCCCCCTTTTTCCTACTCCTTCATCCCTCCTAGTCCTGGAGCAAATTAGAGGCTTTGATATCAGAATCAGTTTGGGGAAGCAAAAGCACCCCTTTCTGCTCTGAGAGCTGCCTTTATCCCACTCTTTTGAAATAGAATTAAACAGCTAGGGTCAGACACAACCTCAGACCCTAAGTAGAGAAGCAATAGAGGAGTCATCCTGAGTTTGTGTGATGAGCATACATCTTTCTTTGGCCACAGGATACTCTACTCTGGGCCCAGGGTGGGTAGGGTAGGGTAGGAGAAAAGCATAAGGGGTCTACTTATGGACATGCAGAGCCTCTGGTCAATAGTGATTTTCAAGAAAATGAGAAAGCCTCCCTGATCTCAAATATTTTTGCCACATCACATTCCCTGAAATTCAATTCTTTTTTTTTTTTTTTCCCTTGGGGCAGTGAACAAAAATGCTTATAAGTTTCGGGATGCCAATGAATCATGTACATTTTATATCAATTAGTTCAAGTAATTTGATTCTCCAACACCTACTCGAAATGGAGGTTTTGAGCTTTGGACAGGGGATACAAAATAATAATGAAAGTAATACTAAATTTGAAGCATTTTACAGAAGGGAAAGCCTAGATGGGATGACACAGTAGAAGTGAGGGAGGGTGAGAAAGTGGGCGAGGGCTACCTCTGAAAGTTTAATTACTGGTTTTAGAGCATAGGCACTGGAGTTCAACATGGATCTAAATTTTGGCTCTGATATTTAATATCTTTGACTTTGGGTAAATTATATCTCCTGCATAAGCCTCAGTTTCCTAGCCAGCAAAATGGGGATGTAGGACTCTTCCTTTCCTAGGTTGTTGGAGGACTCTGACAAAAAATATATATACGAGTAAAGAATCTGAAAAGTTGACTCTACACCTCCCATCTCCCTCATGCCTTAGGGCTTCTGCTGGCCTGTATCAGGTCACACTCTGGGCCTCTGAGACCCGAGGGACAAACAGACATTTCAATAAATCTGATATGGTAGATATACCAGCAAAGACCTTGAGTGGAAGAAGGGGGAAGTGGGGAAAGGGAACAAAGAGAACAAGTAGCTGATAACCCTGCATGCCTGTGGGGGAGTGGAAGGTAGTGTTCGGGTGCAACTTAGTAATCCAAACTAAACTTTCAGGAGAAGGAGCAATCCCCTGAGTAAAAATACTTCTGCTTTTAGATCTCACCACCTTCTGAGGGGCAAAGCCCTTCAAGACTCTGGAGGCTCCATGACCCTCGACAGGCCAGGGGAAGGGGCCACCATGCTGCAGACGTTCACTCTCTTACTCTTTTGTGCTGGTGAGTACAAGGAAGGCGTGGCGGGGCAAGTGACCCTGTCACAGGCACCCCTGTGAGTGCCCCTTGAGGAGGGAATGGAGAATACTGAGGTTTGAGGGTGATTGGGACAATGAGGGGTTCTCCTTTACCATAATCTCTCTTTTCAGGACTGAGTCTGGGTGTGACACCAATGGGTAAGTGAGTCCTGCCACATCAACTACCTTCCTTCCTGAAGGCTGCAAGACACTGAACTGCCTCCATGGCCCCGGACATAACTGCCTCGAGATGCCAAAGGCAGTTTCCAGACTCAGCTTGTTAGGAATCAGGACCGCTCACTTCATGACTTGGTTTCCCACAAAATAGTAAAGACTTTGTCTCTTGCACTTTGTTTCCCAACTCACTTGAATTCCTTGAAACAATGTCCTATGGTCCCTATCCCACCCTCCCCCCTCCCATAAAAGCACACACCCCTGTCCCCAAGGAAAGACCAAAGAAGGAATCTGGGGTGGGGGGTTGGGGCTAATTTAAAGGGGACATTGCAGGGGGCATGTTATGGGAGGGAGAGGGTTGGAACCGCTGACATCTTTGTTTTCTTTGGGAATGACAGCAGTGATGCCATCTCAACCGGAGCTATGGATTGAGTCCAACTACCCCCAGGCCCCTTGGGAGAACATCACACTCTGGTGTAAAAGCCCCTCTCAGATTTCAAGCAAGTTCTTGTTGCTGAAGGATAAGACACAGATGACCTGGATCCGCCCTTCCCGAAAGACCTTCCAAGTTTCATTCCCCATCGGTGCCCTTACTCAGGCAAATACAGGTCTTTACAGGTGCTGCTACTGGAAGGAGACAGGCTGGTCAGAGCCCAGTAAAGTTTTAGAGTTGGAGGCACCAGGTAAGAAGACAGAGAGAGATAATCAAGAATAAACTCCAACTCCTGGAACTCAAACTTGCCTTCCCAGAGCAGGGTTTGTTTAATTCATTCATTTGCCTCAATTGCTTGCACACATAATACAGATATTCCACAGTTGGTAAATAAGTGTCTCATCTCTATAGGTAATGTAGAGTGAGGCTGCAGACTCTGGAATGGATCTAGAGGGCAAGCTGCTCAACCTAGGGGATACTGTAGATGGGGAAAGAGGGGTGACGAATAAGGATCATACCAGGAAGACTCATTTAAGTAGAGCTCTCTGCTGCTCCCTGAGCCGCACTACCCTTGCTCTACCTGAATTCCAGTTCATTCTCTCCTTCCAGGCCAGCTGCCCAAGCCCGTCTTCTGGATCCAGACTGAGACCTCCCCTCTTCCTGGATGTAATGTTAACATACTCTGCCATGGCTGGCTGCAGGATTTGGTATTCATGCTGTTCAAAGAGGGATATGCGGAACCCGTGGATTACCAAGTCCCAACTGGGAGAGTGGCCATATTCTCCATTGCCAACATGACACCTGAGAGTGAAGGGGTTTACATCTGCCGCACTCATATCCAGATGCTCCCCACCCTGTGGTCAGAGCCCAGCAACCCCCTGAAGCTGATTGTAGCAGGTGGGTGTGGCTATGGCTGCTGGGGTCTGATGATCATTGTCCCCGGGATCATGGTTGGATGAGCCAGGGTTTCTGATATGACTTTCCTTGCCCAGTTCTCTGCAAGGCCCATGAGTTAGAGTCATTTGATATTTTACTGAGATGCAAATGAGAATCACACATGCTAGGAGGCAGCTGTCTGGAAGCCAGTCACTTGGCTAGTGAGTGAGTCCAGCCAAATGTCCAGCAGCTTCAGCTCATCACAGCTTTGTTGTTCTCTATTTGTTGAAAATCATGTGTTCATTCATTCATTTGGCTAATGTTTATTGAGCACTTAATATGTGCCAGGCACTGCCACTGCAGTCATATAAACTGATTTTTTTATTTAAATGTATTTTTATTCTATTTGTGATTTTTATTTTTAAGTGTGGAAAACAGAGTGAATTGCTTGTGCTGGCGATAAAAAGAAACAAAAAATGACAAGGAAAGTGATAGTTCATATTTCAGAAATGGTTTTATAAATGAATTTAGTCTTGTATATACAGATCCAGTAAGGCAGTACCAAGCTTTAAACACAGTAGAAGGTTCTTCCAAACGCCTAATGTTAGACCCACACCCCAACCCCAAGTCCTCCACCCCATAGCCCAGATGCTTCTAGACAGAACTGGCCACGCTTGCTTTAGTTCCTTCATCAAGTTAAATAGGCTTGGGGAAAGCTGTGGTGCTACAGAAAATACCCTGGGCTTAGAAGTTGTAATCCTAGTTTCTAGTTCCACCTCTGACACCACCTCCCTGTGTGATATTGAGCAAGTTACTTTAACTCTGTGTTTCAGTTTCCCCCACTCTAAAATGGGATAACGGTATCTACCTGATCCACTGTATGATGCCTCTTTGTGCCTCAGTTTTCTCATTTGCAAAATTGGTATAATCGTAATACCTACCTCACAGGGTTGTTGTGAGGATTTGCGTAATATGTGTACAGTGCCTGGCATATAAGTTCTCAATAAACGGTAGATATTAATTTTATTAGTATAGCTTTTTATTGAGGATCAAAGAACAAAAGCCTGTCTGTTTGAACTGCGTGTTATGGATGCTTGTTGTACGAATGTCTTTCTGGTATAGATCCCACTAAAACACACTGCTGCAGTGACCTGTTCACAGGTGACCCCACTAGGCCCTGAGCACTTGGCCAACAGGGACTGTGTCTGTCTCCTTTACTTGTTTAACCCTAGACCTCCATGATGCCTGATGTATCCTCAATGCTTAATGAACCTATGATAGAGCTGATCCTTCCAATAATGGGTGGGTGGGCCTACCTGGGATTGGGATGGGTAAGAAGGAGTGCTTTGGGAGTGAGGTTTACCTTCTGTTTTGTAGTTTAATCTCTTTGGAGAAACAATACATGAAAATGAGGGTGTGGCCCCATTAACAAATGTTTGTTTGGTTTGCAGACTTACTGGCCAATCCCGACTTACTGGCCTCTTTCAGTCTCCTCTGGGAAGTAGGGTTTTCTGTGAACTGAATGTGTTCAAAAGCCATCCTTAATACTGTAGTAACATTCATGCTTTATGAAGAAGGAATCAAAGTAATTTTCAGAAGTTTGATTTCTTGGGTGATTGGAAGAACCACATTTGGCATTTCAGAGACCTAAAGATACAGGGAATTACAAATGTAGATACTCCACTGAGACATACCCCTATACATAGTTAGAGCTCAGTGCAGTTTTAGAGTCTGGTGAGAGGGAAGGAGTGGGAGTGAACTTCCCCTTGGTTACCTTCTGGAAGAGGCAGAGATTCAGGGAAGAGTGAGGGAGCACAGGGTAAACTTCAGCTACCACTTGCTATCTAAAGAAAGTAGGAAAATGAAACCAGAATATGATGAGGAAGAATCACCCTACTTCTAACTCAGGGTCTCTTCGCTTTCTAGGACTCTATCCCAAACCAACTCTGACAGCCTACCCTGGGCCCATCATGGCACCAGGAGAAAGCCTTAATCTCAGGTGCCAAGGGCCAATCTATGGAATGACCTTTGCATTAATAAGGCTTGAAGACTTGGAGAAGTCCTTTTACCTCAAGAGGCCAATAAAAAATGAGGCATATTTCTTCTTCCGGGCATTGAAAATCCACGATGCTGGCCATTACCTCTGTTTTTACTATGATGGATCATACAGGGGCTCACTCCTCAGTGATATCCTGAAAATCTGGGTAACTGGTAAGAGAGGGGGCTGCTATGGGACCTATGTTAGGGGGTAAGGGTGTTCGGCTCTCTTTGGGCCCACTGGAGAACTTCATCATGCAGCCAGGGTTAATGGTGGGGGAAGGAGCAGAATTTGTAGAACTGGGCTTAGGGTGGGATTTGCCAGGGGTGGACTGGAAGAAAAGGAAAAGAACCTGAACTAGTGGGAGGGGTAAGTCAGACTTATTAGCCTGTGATATTTTGGGTCTCATCCTAGACACTTTCCCCAAGACCTGGCTACTTGCTCAGCCCAGTCCTGTGGTCCAAATGGGTCAGAATGTGAGTCTGTGGTGTCGAGGGCCAGTGGATGGAGTGGGGCTTGCACTCTATAAGAAAGGAGAAGACAAACCACGTCAACTCTTGGATACCACCAGTGTCTATGATGACACATCATTCTTCCTCAACAATGTGACTTCTAGTGACGCTGGCATCTACAGCTGCCACTATCTCCTCTCCTGGAAGACCTCCATCAGAACGACATCACACAATACCATGGGGCTTGTGGTTGTAGGCAAGTGCTAACAACTATTCTTTACTTTTATCTTCATTCCAGGATTTAGGAGCCAAAGAAAACCAGACTAGGAGGGTGGTTTTCTCCAAAACTTTAGGGAACTTCTCTCCCAGTATTGTTACTCAAACCTTACCTCTAGGCACGGACAAGCCCCGATGGGACTCCTAGAAAACTTACTTTCCTTGAGACCCAGGGAAACCTACAGGTATTGTTAAGTTTCTGATTGAAGGTAGGAGCCTAGAAGTCTTTAAAGGATCAAGTAATGGGCCAAGGAATTCTGATGCACAATCAAATTTTGAAGCCACTGATCTAGTAGAGCGGAAAGAAAGAGAAGACCAAATAAGGAGATGAGAAACATTTGTTGACAGGAGGCAATGAGTTCAAAGTCACTTGTTCTAACTCTGGTCTCTGGATTGGTTGCAGATAAGCCCCCCAAACCCTCCCTGTCAGCCTGGCCCAGCACCGTGTTCAAGCTAGGAAAGGCCATCACCCTTCAGTGCCGAGTACCTCATCCAGTTCTTGAGTTTTGTCTGGAATGGGAAGAAAGAGCAACATCCCAAAAATTCTCAGTGGATGGAGACTTCATCATCAGTAATGTTGAAGGGAAAGGCACAGGGACCTACAGTTGCAGCTATCGCATAGAGGCACACCCTAACATCTGGTCACATCGCAGTGAGCCTCTGAAACTGATGGGGCCAGCAGGTGAGAGGAAAACTCTTCATAGAGGTGCCCCCACCATGCCTTTGGCCATGATACCCCTGGGATCCCAAAGCAATGCCCAGCAGGATATGGAAAGGGTAGTCGGGGGCTGGTTTGGGCATCTTTCTCCTGGAGTGGTCTCACGATCGCTCAAAGGCAGTGAGCAGGATACTTTCAAGGGTCCCTCTCTTTATGTAAAAGAAGGTCACTTTTGCTTCAACTTCCCTTTACCTGCAGTAACCAGATTCCCCTCTCCCCCATGAATGTGTTCATCTGTCCCTGTCCCCATCAAGGTCCCTGTTTCTGGTCTTCTCTGGTCACAGGCTTTCTCACCTGGAGTCACATTCTGAATGAAACTATCAGGTTGTTTCTAATCATTCAGCTTGTTGCCTTGCTGTTTGTAGTGCTGTGGATAAGGTGGAAGTGTCGGAGACTCAGAATCAGGTAACTGTCTTATCCCAATCCCCTGATCCTAAATCTAGCTGAGTTCAGGCTCCCCAGAGGTTCAGGAATGGGGTGTGCTGCAGTTGAGACAAGCCCCAAGGGGAAAACCCTTTGCATCCTCTACCTTCAGGGATGAATATACAAGGCTTTCTCATTCCAGCCGTTTCTCTTTCATTTCATGGAGGGGTCAGCACCCCTACCAGAGAGTAGAGAAATGAATATTTCTCAGAGGCTGAAAGAAGTCCTCAGAACCTCATTCACTGATCCCCCCCAGGAGGGTGCTCAAATCTCCCTCCCAAGCCACCTTGCCTCTCACAGATGATCGATGTCTTCCACATTAACTTCATCTGAACTTTTTTTTTAAGAACCGACACTGTCCTGTCTCCCAGGATGTTATTCAACTCCCATCCCAACTATGCAGCCTTACCTCAGCTCTCAAGGGCTAGCAAGCCTTGTAGTCCATCCTCGCTGCTATGGAAGCCAGTGTCTCTGCCACTCTGGCCCCCAACCACTGTGCAGAGCCTTCTGAGAATAGAGCCTTAGCCTGGGTGGGAAGCTGATGAGAGAATGGATTGGGTCAGGGAATCAGGCTGCTTCCCCTGATCCATAAAGTGTCAAGTCAAACAGGTTCTCCTGCTGTTTACTTTTATTATTTTGTGTCTCCTGGGTCATCCCCTTCTCTCCCTTACCCTTATATCCTTGTGCTCAGGCTATTCTGCCCCAAAATGAGAAATGACAGCTCCTAGCTTGGTGGGGGCTTCTGCTCCTGAATGCCACTTTCCCCCACTCTCTGATCCTGGCTGTACCCCTCCCCCACCATGAGCAGGGGCCTTTGTGTGCCTGGGAGTATTCAATACACAATGGATGATGACTATGATTGTGTGTGTCTGTGTTCTCCTCTGAGATCTGAGGGACAGAGTGCTTGGGTAATGGGAAGAGAGCCACCTAAACCTTCTGCAAAACCACTACCCCTTTTGAGCTTTCAAAACGTTTCATTGGGGGTCAGGTTCACAGAATCTGTTCTGAGTTCCACATACACTGTGGTAGCCTTCAAGCCAGGGGTTAGAAAAAAATGTAGCTTCAAGTGCCCCCCACCTCAGCCCAGGACCACTGCATCAAAGAATGAATTCAGAAACCAGATGTTGGAGAAGGCAGTTTGAAAAGCATGTTGTCCTGACCAGGAAGGAAGGTCAGTGTTTTCTAAGTCAAAATTGTCAGGTAGATGTTGGCCTAATACAAGCTAAATCTATAGGATCTGAATCTATAGGACCTGAAGCTGCCGCACATTTCTAGTCATGATCTGGGTCGGGTAGAGAGATCCCACTGCTGCTGCCTAAGCAACCCTTCCACAACAAAGGCAGGTGAGGCAGGGCAGTTGGAGGGCCAATAGTGCCATAATAAACACTGCTTCCAAACTTAAACTTGATGACTGAGAACACCCAAGGTTTCTCCCTCTGGCCCCACACCCACCACCCAGATCACACTGAGCTCCAGGGGTTCTGAGAGCTGGAGTTACAACGGTATTTTCACATCTGACATCTCAGTTCCAGCAACGGCCTAATCAGGGGCCTTGGGGAGCTGACATTTGATATTGTCTGGGGAGGGGGGAGGGGCGGGGGCCCGTGGGTCATTAAAGAGCAAGAGGTTTGTAGGTGGTGAGGCCCTCAAAGAGAAAAGTCATCAATGTCAGAAAAGATGATATCCCATTATTCTGGCCATATCCAATCCCTATTGGGTAGCAAGTAAGCCAATGACATAAATTGCCGCCCCCTTCTCTCCGCCCTCCCCCTAATCCCAGCAACTCCTCTCATCTCTTTTCTGGTCTTGCTAGAGAAGCCTGGTTGCTGGGAACAGCTCAAGGGGTCACCATGCTCTTCATACTCACAGCTCTTCTCTGCTGTGGTGAGTACAAGGGGGTGGGGAAGGGGCCTGGGCAGAAGGCCGGGGTGAAGTCCCATGGGGGAGGGGGCAAAGCCCTGGCAGCAATTTCTTTTGCAGGACTGTGCACTGGGGTATTGACAGAAGAGACTGGTGAGTTTTTCCTGCTCCAGACTGGGACATTCCTCCCTGGAGATCCGAAATAACTACAGAGTGTCAGTGTCAGTGGCCAGGGAGTGACTGGTTGGGAGGGAAGGGCAGCCAGGAAGGGGCACTTTGCTGAAGCTGCTGGCAAAATTCAGCCTCCAACTCCGCTTTTCTGCCTGCAAAATTTCCCCCAAGCTTCTGCATTTTTCTGAGGCTCGGCTGAGACATCAGCGTCTTCTTTCCCCAGCACCTGCAGGAGGGAGGAAAGAGTTTGGATTGGGGTTGAAAGGGGAGGTGGGCAGTGTGATCTGGGGAGGGGGGTTCAAGGGCAAGGAAAGGGGGAGGGGCAGGGGAGGGAGGATGGCTTCATTAACTCTGCTGTTTCTAGAAATAATCATGCCAACCCCTAAGCCTGAGCTGTGGGCAGAGACCAACTTCCCTCTGGCCCCGTGGAAGAACTTAACCCTCTGGTGCAGAAGCCCTTCTGGTTCAACTAAGGAGTTTGTGTTGCTGAAGGATGGCACCGGGTGGATCGCAACTCGCCCGGCCTCAGAGCAGGTCCGGGCTGCCTTCCCCCTTGGAGCTCTGACCCAGACTCACACCGGGAGTTACCACTGCCATTCCTGGGAGGAGATGGCTGTGTCTGAGCCCAGTGAGGCACTTGAGCTGGTGGGCACAGGTAAGAAAAGGCCGAGGGTCCGCTCGGCACGATCCCTGGTGCCCCTGGGACTCCAGCACTGCTCTGAAGCATGGGGAAATGCTCAGAGATCCAGAGCCCAAGGGACTTCTGCTGCCTGTAGGAGAGGAGGGGTGCTGAGATGGGGGGAGGGGGTGGGGAGGAGAGTTGAGAGGAGACTGACAGGAAGAGCCAAGGCCCGGCCAGGATGGATCTCTGTTTTACGGACCAAGTGACTCTGCGTGTCCCATCTGGGCACCTCCTAACTTGGGACTCCTTCTCCTTGTCCTCCCTGTTTTGTTTTCTAGATATCCTCCCCAAGCCTGTCATCTCTGCTTCCCCCCCAATTCGGGGCAAGGAGCTGCAAATCCGCTGCAAAGGATGGCTGGCAGGCATGGGGTTTGCTCTGTACAAGGAGGGAATGCAGGAACCCATCCAGCAACTTGGTGCCGTTGGGAGAGAAGCCTTCTTTACAATCCAGAGAATGGAGGATAAAGACGAAGGCAATTATAGCTGCCGAACTCACACTGAAAAGCGCCCCTTCAAGTGGTCCGAGCCTAGTGAGCCCCTGGAGCTTGTCATAAAAGGTAGAGCTGAAAGGGGTGTGTGAGGGAGGAGGGGGGGAGCAAAGCTCCAGGTCAGACACTCCTTTCCCCACAGCGAACTTTGCTGTTGGTCCTAGGAGCCTGTGTCCAATCTTAGAGCCAGGCAGGCGTGGCGCTGGGAGTGCCAGGGCCTCTGGCTGCACGATATTAATAGCCATAATCGTTATTAATAGCTGGGGTTTGTGGAGGGTGATTTAATTTTTCTAATTATTTTCATATCAATTATCTCATTTAGCTATAGAGCAAATACTCAAAGGAGGTGGATCAGGTACCATTTCCCCTTCTTGTCCCAATGGGCAAACTGAGGCTCAGGGAATCAGCAGAGCCCCAGTAACTATCCACTCTTTTAGCTAGCTTCTGTTGACAGTGAGGATTAGACTTGAGGAGGTGAGGGGTGGGGTGAGGGGGTCCCTGTGAAAAGTTTATCCTCAAAGTGGTTTTGCCTGGATTTTTAAATGCACCTTCTTCTGAATGAAATACTATAGGAAGCCAAGCTGCTTTCTGGAACCAATATTTATCATATTATCTAGCTTGCTTTCTATTGATTTGGTTTTGGTTATGTTTGGTTTTTTGCCTTCTAGAAATGTACCCCAAGCCCTTCTTTGAGACATGGACCAGTCCTGTGGTGACTCCTGGTTCCCGGGTGACTTTCAATTGCTCCACCCCCCAGCAGCACATGAGCTTTATTCTTTACAAAGATGGAAGTGAAGTAGCATCCAGTGACAGTTCCTGGGCAAGTCTGGGAGCCAGTGCAGCCCACTTTCTGATCATTTCAGTGGGCATTGGTGATGGAGGGAATTACAGCTGCCGCTATTATGACTTTGCTATCTGGTCGGAGCCCAGTGACCCCGTGGAACTCGTGGTGACAGGTCAGGACTGGGGAAATGCAGGCGGAGGTGGTACTGTCCCTGGGACAATGGGCAGGAGGGGTGTCAGTGGGAGAGGAAGAGGTGCCCCTTCTAAAAGTCACCAAGAATGTGCTCAGGACGGTGCCTGCATGTGGTAAACAGTCCATGTAAGGCAGATGCTTATATTATCACTAATACGGGAAGATGAGAGGAAGGAGGAAAATAGTCCACTTCTGGGGAAAGAAATGAGGCAGATGGGGATGTTTCACATGTTGCCCTGTTTCTGAAGTCTTTCTGTAGCTTGGCCTTGAGCTTTAGGCCCAAGGTCCACTTTTTCTTTAGCTAGGCTACCAGATATTGGTGGGCTGGATGGCCCTCAGAGAAAGGGCAAAGACCCTGAAGTGTCAACTGCATATTATGCAGCCATTACAAATGATAGTTTTCAAAGGCTATTTAACGTCCTAGGAAAATGTTTACAATATAAAGTGAAAAATATTAAACTATACAACTGTGTATACAGTAAGCCCAATCATACAAATAGTTATAGCTACAATGACATAGGCCTGTACAAAAATAAATGGGAAGTAATCCAGAAACATGTACAAAAAATGGCCATCTTTGAGTCATTGGTGTTTTTTCTATATTTTCTAGTTTTCTACAATAAGCATATGTTGTTTCTTATAATAACACTAAAAAATAAAAAAACAGTGCTCAGAATGTGTGAGGCAGGATTCTCTCATGTGTGTTCTCTTTAATTTCAGAATTCTACCCCAAACCCACTCTCCTGGCACACCCAGGTCCCGTGGTTCTTCCTGGGAAGAATGTGACCCTGCGTTGCCAAGGGGCTTTCGAGGGCATGAGGTTTGCCCTCCTGCAAGAGGGAACCCCGGGTCCCTTACAGTTCCGGAGTGCCTCGGGGAACTCGGCTGACTTCCTCCTCCATACTGTTGGAGCAGAAGATTCTGGGAACTACAGCTGTGTCTACTTTGAGACCACTATGTCAAACAGGGGATCATATCTCAGCAAGCCTCTTATGATCTGGGTGACTGGTAAGGACAGACAAGACATGGGACTGGGACAGAAGCAACTGGAGTAGGGGTTCAGTTCAGTTCAGTTCAGTCGCTCAGTAGTGTCCGACTCTTTGCAACCCCATGAACCACAGCACGTAGGGGTAAGGGAGGGTAATCCCTCTTGGAAGGCTAGGCTAGGCTAGGACATGGAAGGGAATGGTTGTGTCTGGAAGGAGAAAGATAAAGGGTTAATTCAGTGATAAGTTTGCATACTCACCACTTTCCATCTTTGGTCTCTTCCTAGACACATTCCCCAAGCCACGGTTGTTTGCTGAGCCCAGTTCTGTGGTTCCCGTGGGGCAGAACGTTACTCTCTGGTGCCAAGGGCCAGTACATGGAGTAGGGTACATTCTGCACAAAGAAATAGAAGCCACTTCAGTGCAGCTCTGGGGATCCACCAGTAATGATGGGGCCTTCCCCATCACCAACGTATCTGGTGCGAGCATAGGTCGTTACAGCTGCTGCTACCACCCTGACTGGACCAGCCTTATCAAGATACAGCCTAGCAACACCCTGGAACTCATAGTCACAGGTAAGGGGAAGATGCTCTGGAGTGGGCAGGGGAGTATAGAAAAGAGGGAATTGGGCTGGCAGATAGTTCACGGGAAATGGTTTTCCAAGAGCTCAAGGAGAGGCAGGCAGTAACTCTCCTCTTTATTGAGACTTCAGGGGTGATGCCCTGGTAAGTGGCGACCTCTCTATGAACCAAGAGTTCATTTCTTCTAGGTTTGCTCCCCAAACCCAGCCTATTAGCCCAACCTGGTCCCATGGTGGCCCCTGGAGAAAACATGACTCTTCAATGTCAGGGGGAACTGGCAGACTCAACATTTGTCCTGTTGAAGAAAGGTATTCAAGAGCCTTTAAAGCAACAGAGGCCAAATGGGTACAGGGCTGACTTCTGGATGCCAGCAGTGAGCAGTGAAGATTCTGGGATGTACAGCTGTGTGTATTATTTGGATTCTGCTCCCCTTGCAGCTTCTAATCACAGTGACTCCCTGGAGATCTGGGTGACTGGTAAGGTCTTGGAGATTTCAGTAAGACTCTAGCTTTTGTAGTTTTTTTAGTAGTTATCCCTAAGGGGATAAAAGGCTGGGTTCGAGGCCATTTCTAACTCTGTATCCTGGTTGGTTGCAGACAAGCCCCCTAAACCCTCCTTATCAGCCTCTCCCAGCACTGTGTTCAAGCTCGGAAAGGACATCACCCTTCAGTGCAGAGGGCCCCTGCCAGGTGTGGAATTTGTCCTGGAACATGATGGAGAAGAAGCACCTCAACAGTTCTCAGAGGATGGAGACTTTGTCATCAATAATGTAGAAGGAAAGGGCATTGGAAACTATAGCTGTAGCTACCGTCTGCAGGCCTACCCCGATATCTGGTCAGAGCCTAGCGATACTCTGGAGCTGGTGGGGGCCGCAGGTGAGATGCTAATCCCTCCATGACTCTGGCCTGACACCTCTGGGACCCGGGAGACAGTCTCCGTGGAGGCAGGCCACATGTGGAAGGGGAGGTGTTTGGAGTCAGAGACCTCAAGTGTGGTCATTTTCTTCTCCTAGGGATGGTAAGGAGGTGGAACCTCAGATTCACTCAAAGATAGTGACAAGGGTACTTTCAATGCATCTTCCACCCCGCAAGAGAGGGCTGCCTCTGCCTCAGCAGAAGCACTGCCTCTGACCACCCCATCTGTTGTCCCAACATGTGGTTCCCAAGTGAACCCCAGAGGAGGCCAGATGAAGGGGCAGCAAGAGAGCAAGGGGAACACACGTGCACTAAACTCTATGGCATTGGTTTCTGCTCTTCTATCATCACAGGGCCTGCTGCTCAGGAATGCACTGTGGGGAACATTGTCCGAAGTACGCTGATCGTGGTGGTGGTTGTAGCTTTGGGGGTGGTGCTAGCCATAGAGTGGAAGAAGTGGCCTCGACTCCGAACCAGGTAATTGCCTCATGTCAGCCTCCTGCTGTGAACCCAGGGCTTCTGTGAAAACAATGATCCAAATTCTCCTCTAGCATCTGAGCCCCATTATGCAGCCTGTTTTCAAGTTGATGGCTCTGTATCCTCCCTTAGTCCTGCTTTTTTTTTTTTCTTTCTCTACACAGGGGCTCAGAGACAGATGGAAGAGACCAGACCATAGCCCTGGAAGAGTGTAATCAAGAAGGAGACCTGGGCACCAGCACCGACTCTCCCTCATCAGTCTCTCAGGGCACTTCAGTAGAGCAGCCAGTCCCGATATAATCATCTCCTACTTTACAAGAGCTTTCCTCTCTTCTTTTTTTTGTCCTCAGAGACCTGCAAATCTGACTGCTTTCCCCAGGAGTCCACGCCACCTACTGTTCCTTGGCCACTAATCACTTGAGATGGGTCAAGGGGATTTTAGGAACTGAGAGCTCTACCAGGGTGAGAGGTTTCCTGAAGAGAGATTTCCCACCCCTGTAATTCTTCACTGTACTGATTTACTGGTGCATGAAAATCTATTAAAAATGTATTCTTCTGAATAAAGAGAGTATTCACTATTTAACTGCAAAAACTATGGCAGCGGTTTTCCATTGGTTTGTTATTTAAGATTTAGCAAAAAATGGTGTATTGGAGCTGACCCCCATGGCACAGTAAGAGAGCAGGGGGCTGCTAGCACAAAGAAATGAGCTCAAGGATAGGCTCGGGGAGGAGGGAAAGCTCCAACATGTCCAATTTGGTTTCAGACATGGTTACTGAACAGAATGTCCTGTCATCCCTTCATTCTCCATTTCATTACTGAATGAATGAATGGCAATGTTCTCTCCAAGTTGAGCCTGAGGAGGGCAAAGACTTCAGTTACATACTTTCACTGTGGAACTTCTAGGTCTGTAGTACATCTGCTTTCAAACAGGATTAATCCACTGCAGAACTTGGAAACTGGGGAAGTGTGCTTTGTGGCCCTTTCCTACCAATCACAGGTGTACATTAACTCACTCTCAAACGTAAATGATTGATAAAAATGGGATACTTTGCCCCTCCCTACAGAAAGCCCTGTGTTTTTCTGGTGGGGGGGATCTCAGGGAGTGAGTATGCAGCTACGGTGGTTGGTTTCAAGCGGGGGACCTCCCAGGGTCCTGTCCCAGGGTTCCTTCCCAGGACTCCAAATGGAGGCTAGTTCACACTCTGAGCCCCTGATCTTTCTCCTTGCATCAGCATGCAACTTGCCACACTGGTGAGAATGTAGTACACATTAGGAGGCTTGGATTGGGGAAAGGGGCTTCCCTAATTCCTTAAACCTGTTCAAGACGTCAGAAGGATTGATCTGTGGGTCCTAGAGGAGGTCGTAATCCCTTCAAATCTGACCCTAAAGTTCCTTACCTCCCAACACTGTTTAATTTTAAGCTATCACTATTTAATAGAGCAATGTTCAGGGGTGCTGCACACAATGAGTTGTTTAACCCTGGTTACTATAAAATTTAGAAATTAACTCCTGTATTCTTACACCAGGAAGCTTATTTACCCAGCAACTTAATGAAAAAAATGCATCACATTTCCCTTAATCCTTACAGAATGAAATACTCTGAGTACTATAGACTAATTTGTATTAAGCTGTTTGGAATGTAGAAGTACAAAGTCTCATTCCGATTTTCATTTGATGAGATTCTATTAGTCACTTACACTAATTTCTTACAGTGTTTATAAAAATTGCATTTCAAAAGTGCTTTTGCATATGAATTTAGCAAAAACTAATTGTTGCTTTTTGCCCAACACCACTCACTGCCTTCAAACTCTCCATCCCTAACCTTCAATCAAGCTGTACATTTTGAACAGTGGAGGGAGGCCTGTTTTTGGTCCTTGCTTTTCAGATGGAATTCCTTTGATCAGGTCTGATTTTGTTTTCTAACCATTGGATATTCCAGCATGTATTGTCAAGGCTAGCAGTGGGGCTGTGCAAGTTAGCAAGTGATCACTTGGTTGCTTTAGCTGTTCACCAAGGAAAGAGAGATGGAAAGAAAAGAGAAGAGGGCCAAGGACTGAAATTTATAGAAGCCTCTGAGTTTGAAAAGCAGGACAAAGATGAAACAAAAATGAGAGAAAAAGACTCTTGTGAAATCTTGTGAACCAGGGTCTCCTGTATCAAACAGAGATATCCACGCAATCAGAAAATTTTGATCAACCTTTCAGTGAAAAACAAATATAAACATGTGACACTGGACTTTTAGTTGGTTTTCTAAAAGTATTCACATATACCATTCTTTCACTGAGAGAATCAAGTTTTATATGATTTAGAAGGGGAAAAATGTTGTCAATTAACTGAAATACTTAAAGAGCGGCTCTGGGTTTTAACTTCCCTCCTCACTGTCAGAGTTATTTCAATGAATTAAATATCTATTTATAATGCAGAAGTCGTAGCAATCTATCTCAATGAATTAAATATCTATTTATAATGCAAACGTAGCTTGTTGCTGACAACGCTCCACATGGTGTGTTTTTTTCAACCTGGTTGCCATGGGAATCAGTCCCTTTACCCCTGGCTGGCCTCTAATCAGCACAGCATCAGGTAATCTCTGGGAAATGGAATCTCAATTAGGATGGAATGGACCTTTGAGAGAAGAATGTGCCTCTGGGACTCCAGAAACAAAGGCCCAAAATCCTCCCTTCAGTTCTGAAAAAAAAAGTAAATTACCCTCCATCCGTGGGCCACATCTTTGCCCTCAGCATCTTAGAGTTACAAAGATTATCAAGGTGATGTGGTCCAATCCCCAACCCAGTACACAATCTCCTTTATAGCAAAGCTGACAGCTAGGTACACAGCCTCTTTCTGTATACCTCCAGTGATGCAGAGCTCACCACTCCATGAGACAATCTGAAAATTTCAAATTGCTTGATTTATCTCCTATCTGTGTATACTTATTCCCTTCATACTCATTGGCTCTAGTTCTGACCCAGGTTGCAACCTAGATGAAATCTACTTCTTACACATAGTAGTCTTACAAAGTTTGGAAGATATGAGTTGTCTTCCTTGAGTCCAGAATATCTCACTCAATGTTGTTTCTGGGGTTTGGCCAACATTCAATTGCAAATGTATCTATGTGTAGTTAACTCTTAATTATCTGGGTTTTGGAGAGGGCAGAGTTCATGCCTACCCAACTCCTGCTGGATTCAACCAGAACAGCTCTTTTATATATTTATTATATATTATTATTTATTGATTTTATATATCTGTTAATAATATAGAATATTAAACGATGATAAAAGATGTGATGAAAAACAAAGTAGAGAAAGGAGATTCAGAAGTGTGTGTTTTGTGGGGGAAATGGTTTCAATTTAAAAAGGGTGACTAAGAATACCTCACTGAGAAGGCTAACATTTGACTTACGGTTAAAGGATATGAAAGAGTAAGCCGTACAGATAGGTAGGCAAAGTGGGTTCTGGTCAGAGAACAGGAAGTACAAGAGCCCTGAGACAAGAGAATGCCTCACTGGTTTGAGAAACGGTGACTAGACTACAGTGGCTGGAGCAGTGTAAACAAGGGGGAAAGTAGGAGATGCAGTCAAAGAGGTAATGGGAACCAAGACAAGCAAGACTTTTCTAGATCTTTGTAAGGACTTGGACTTGGACTCTGTATGAACTAGGAAGCCACTGGAGTGACATGATTAGACTTACAGAGACCTGGGTTCAATCCCTGGGTTGGGAAGTTACATTGAAGAAGGGAAAGGCTACCCACTCCAGTATTCTGGCCTGGAGAATTCCATGGACTGTATAGTCCACGGGGTCACAAAGGGTTGGACATGGCCGAGCAACTTTCACTTTCACTTTCATCCTATCTTCAGGCTTCCCAGGTGGCTCAGTGGGTAAAGAATCCACCTCCAATGCAGGAGACACAGGCAGATAAGGGTTCAGTCCCTAGGTTGGGAAGATTCCCTGAAGGAGGACATGGCGACCCAGTCCAGTATTGTTTCCTGGAGAATCCCATGGACAGAGGAGCCTGGCGGCCTATAGCCCATAGGGTCGAAAAGAATTGGACATGTCTGAAGCAACTGAGCATGCATGCATGCCTCCTGTCTTCTGTATAGAGAATAGACTGAGGGGCCAGCGTGAAAACAGAGATATCTACAAGGAGGTTACTCCAATAATAAGGCAAGAGATGGTAGCTTAGGTCAGCCCAGTAGCAGAGTGGTGACAAGAAATGGTTGGACTATTGATATAAGCTGAGGGAACAGCCAGTGGGGTTTGCTGACAGATTGAATGTGGTGTATGTTCTATAAACATTCTCATTAGAAAAAAAAAAAAAAACTGTTTCAAATATTGCCTTCCTGCTTCCTTTCTGGGGTTATTTTAATCTCATCCTCAAGAAAGGGTTTTCTAATGCTCCCCAATCCAGGTCACCACTTCTGGCAGTTGGTCAGTGAGCTTGTCATCATTCATCCAGAAGTGTAAACAAAATGAAGTCCTACACGTCTAATGTGATCTGACCAGCACAGGGTACAGAGGACAGTGAAATGATCATTTTCTGGGATCACACCTCACCATTTCTTTTAATGCCATCTAAATTTTCACTAGCTCTGGGACAGCCAGATTACACTGTAGCCTCAGAGGAAACTTGTGGTCAACCAAAACCCACAGCTCTTTTTCACACAAGCTCTTGCCAATTCAATCCTTTCTTGTCCTTATCCTGTACAAGGGATGTGTTATTTTGCAACTGTCTTAAACTCAGATTTAAGATTTGACATTTATTCCCATTAGGTTTCATCTTATAGTCCCCCCCAGGTTATGCGAGTCATGTATGACCACTTAGTGAGCGCCCCATTATATATAGCACACATATAGGTACTACCTCATTTACTGCTAACAACAATCCTGTGTGACCCTGTGTTATTATCATCCTCATTTTACACAGGAGAAAACAGAGGCTCAGAGAGGTTAGGGAACATGCCCAGGGCCATTCAGCTCATAACCAAGGTCAGAGCTGAAATTAGAATCCCATTTTACCTGACTGCAAAGTCAGATTTTCCCATACTAAACTGTGATTAGCACAGTACCTGGAACAGAGTAGGCATACAATAAATATTTGCTAACTTGTCCATCTTTGCACTGTTCTTTTTAAATTTATTTTGTTGAACAGACACTCACATTCACTTAGTTAGGCAGTGTTACAAAGCTTTACATTTATCAAGAATCTTAATCTTTACAATAGACCTGTGAGGTAGGTTCTATCATTAGTCACATTTCTTACAAAGAAAAAAGCAGAGCCATAGAAATTAAGCAACCTCCATAGGTAACACAGCCAGCAAGTGTCAGAGACAAGATTGGGACCCAGGCAGTCTGACTCCAGAGTTTGTGTTCATAACCACTAAGCTATGTTGTCTCATCTATTCTGAGATCCTGACCTTGACTCTCAAGGGAAGGAGGTGCCTTAGTCTAACTCGATGTCCACTGTCCAGTGCTAAACCTGCAGCCCTCCTGGTGAAATCTACTTCAGCCTCCCCCTTCTCTTCCATTGCCCTTCCTTATAAATGGAAGCTGGCCTCTAGGCTTATTAACAAGGAAGACTTGTTCATGCCCTCAAACTTAGTCTTGATTTCTGCCCTTCCCTCCCAGGACTCCACACTCTTCTGTTCTGCTATGGACCAACATTTCAACTTCTGTCACTCAAGGAGGCAGCCAGTGTGATGAGGTGGTAGGTCAATGGAGTCCCGGAGAAGAAAGATGTTCCCTTGGCCCAGTCCCTATCGCCTCAAATAGGTCCTAGGCCAGACCATCATATCTGACTGTGTGTTAAATTAACTCCACAAGACCCTGGCTAGAGTCATATTTTAAACTGGGTGTGGTGAAAGTGTTAGTCACTCAGTCATGTCTGACTCTTTGCAACCCTATGGACTGTAGCCTGCCAGGCTTCTCTGTCCATAGAATTCTCCAGGCAAGAATGCTGGAATGAGTAGCCATTCCCTTCTCCAGAGGATATTCTTGACCCAGGAATTGAACCCGGGTCTCCACATTTCAGGCAGATTCTTTACCGTCTGAGCCACCAGATTGTGGTATGGGGGTGCAGAGAAATTCAAACCATTCACATGAGTTATTAGCCTATAAAGGACGATTTTTGTAAAGAAACCCCTTCTCATCTCAGAAGGCCATCTTTCATACTATATGCTAAAGATTCAAAGATGATCTATTATATATGACATCATAGGCTAGTAAAATGTACAGGGTCTAGAATTGTTTTTGAGCTTGAGACAAATCCCATAAAGGGTGGCAAATCATAAGAAACTTCAAAACTAGCCAAAGCTCCCTTATTTGTAGGATTCTTACTCAAGCAATTGTTCCATTTTAACACCAGCAGTCAATTTCGGGAATTCATCAATTGATGTCCCAAAGTTGGACTTGATCATATGTATCTGGACACAGTGAAAGAATGAAAGCCTTAAAAAATCATAGAATTTGAAGGGCCATTAGATGTACTATAATACACACACTTTCTATAACATACCAAGCAAGAGGTTGACCAAACCTCTGCTTGAACCCTTCTAGGGGAGGGGTGCAGGGGGTTTGGGGGCCCACAGGAAACTTAATATCTGTAATGAATAATTGCCCCTTCAATTATCAGGTAGCTGTAATAGTGAAGAAAGTCTTTTAATTGTCTGGTACTGGCATCTTCCAATTTTCTTACCCATTAATCCACAGAAAATGTCTTTGTGACCCCATGGACTGTAGCCCGCCAGTCTCCTCTGTCCATGAGCATTCTCCAGGCAAGAATACTGGAATGGGTTGCCCTGCCCTCTTCCAGAGGATCTTCCCAACCCAGGGATCGAACCCAGGTCTCCTGCATTGCAGGCAGATTCTTTACCATCTGAGCCACCAGGGATACCCATATAACACAAAAGCATTCCCTAAATCTTTCTTTTACAAGTAAAACATCCTCATTTTCTTCAAATACAGAAACTTGAATAAAACAAAACTTTAGAAATACTCAGACCAACTTTGGATAGAAAGAAACTATCACCTCCAATGTGGTGGACGGTGTATTTCCATTAATACACTCTTCAGATCTCAATAGCATATTTAGCAACCACAGAACACTATGGGCTCATACTAAGTTTGAAGCTAAAGGGAACCCCTATGCCTTTTATAGAAGTACTGCTAAGCCTTGCCTTCACTCTGAATTTATGTAGTTAATTTTAGAGCTGAAATATACAGCTTCATATTTGTCACATTGTGACAAATAGGAAGTTGTAAGAGTTGTGTGGTGTTTTTTTTTTTTTTTTTTATGTTCATCTTCACAACTATTTGTCCCCTTGGAAAATTACTGAATTTTTAATCTCAGTTTTCATGTCTGTAAAATGGAGATAATCACTATTTTAATTTTGCAGGTTTGTGTTGAGGATGAAATGAAATAATATGTGTGAAAGTGCTCTACAATACAGAAAAGTACTGTGTCAGTGTAATACCTGATGGTGACCACAATGAGGGTTTTTATTTTTTGTTGTACAATGTACACAGATATCCCTACAAGCTTTGTCTTAATCTCCAATTTAGTCAATGTCTCACCTTTATTCAAGTGTTGGAAAGCGCTTGTACTCCTGGGTTTGCAATAATGTACTAAATGTATTCATTTTGTATGTGATCATTTAATGAGTTAGTTGCTTAGTAGTGTCTGACTCTTTGGGACCCCATGAACTGTGGCCTGCCAGGCTCTTCTGTCCATGGAATTCTCCAGGCAAGAATAATGGAGTGGGTTGCCATTTCCTTCTCCAGGGGAATCTTCCCAACCTGGGGTTCGAACTCCCATCTCCTGCATTGCAGGCAGATTCTTCACCTTCTCAGCCATAAGGGAAGCTGTATACCAAGCTATATACCACTTCCCTGGTGGCTCTGATGGTAAAGAATCCGCCTGCCAATGCAAGAGACACAGGAGATGCAGGTTGGATCCCTGGCTCTGGAAGATCCCCTAAAGGAGGGCATGGCAACACACTCCAGTATTCTTGCCTGGGAAATCCCATGAAGAGAGGAGCCTGGCGGCCTATAGTCCATGGGGTCGCAGAGTCAGACACGACTGAGCAATTAACACACATTTAACGAGTTAAACATTCAACCATCCATACTATTAGCTCACACTCACACCATTTCTTCACCTGCCTGAAAGGACATCACAGGAAGTGTTTGTCAAGATCCTTGCCAAAGCCCAGGTAAATTATTTTTGCAGCCTCCTTTTGCAAGCCCATCCTTAAGGAAATGAGCTTAGTCTGGCATGACTTGCTCTTAATGAACCCATGCTGGTTCCTAGTGATTAGTAAGTCCCTTTCCAAGGGCTCAGAAAACATCTTCTTAATAATCCATTCTAGAAGTTTGCTGGGGATCGACATCAAACTCGCCATGCTAGCATATGTAGTATTGCCTTTCTTTGTGGGGAAAAGAAAATCATTATTTTATTTAGTCTTTTGGCACTTTACTCCTTACTGATATGTCTTGGAAGACTACAAAGAAAGGTATCCAACTTATAAGACAGACCAGGAAGAAACAAAGCTAGATCCAGAGCTATCTACACTTTTCCTAATTTTCTGAAGTAGGAGAATTCATCTTTATTAGAGTGATGTAGACATGTCATCTTCAGCTGAGGGCTATAGAGGTTATATATGGCATATAGGGGTTATATGCCATATTTTAGAGAACCCAGAATGCCAGTGGGCAGATTGGTTGGTGATGCAAAAGTGTTCTTCTTTTGCATTTTGCAGGTGATGCTTTACAAGAATTCACATTTCTTCTAGAACAGTGTTTCTCAAACTTTAATGTGCATATGAACTACCAACAGATCCTGTGAATATGCACATGATAAGTCAGTAGATCTGAGGCAGGGCTTGAGTTTATGCATTGCTGCCAAGTGCCCAGGTGATGCCCATGCTGTGGATATACAGACTACACTTTGTATAACAAGAATCTAGAATGATTATTCTAGATCTTGGCTACACACTACAACCATCTGAAGAGATTTTAAAAATCCTGCTTTCCACATTAAGTAATCAGAATCTCTGGAGTTGGGGCCCAGAAATGTGTTTTTCTAAAGCTCCTCAGGTTATTTCAATGCACAGCTAAGGTTGAGAACATTCTTGTAAAACTAGTTATCTTCCCTTTTTTGGCTAACAGTTTTCAGGAGGTCTCAAAATGTATCCCTGAAGTGGCAGGTTCCCATCTGCCTGTTATAGGCCCATACATAAAAACATTTTTTGTAGTAAAATATTGTTAACTTGAAAAGTGAAAGTCACTCAGCTGTGTCCGACTCTGTGACCCCATGGACTATAGAGTCCATGGAATTCTCTAGGCCAGAATACTAGAGTGGGGAGCCTTTCCCTTCTCCAGGGGATATTCCCAACCCAGGGATTGAACCCAGGTCTCCCACATTGCAGGTGGATTATTTACCAGCTGAGCCACGTATCAGAAACGTAAGCCTTAAGAGACAAGATTTCATGGTTGGTGATTTTAGGATTTCTTTTGCTTTCCTACTGCCACCTACTACCATAATTGAGGGCTCAGAAGGGTGGCATATGTGGGAGGAAGGTTAGGTTAGAAATAGTTTTGTAGCAATAAAAACTCACTTTTCCTCAGTGGGTTATTTTATACAATATTACCACTTGTCCAACAATTGAGAAAGGACTACAGAAATGGCCAGGTTGTGGTTTGGCTCAGACCTCCATAGAGAACTCCACTAGTAAACGTCTCTCTTTAGATGAGAGTGAATATACACATAAAACAGAATATGTCTTATTGTTAAGCAAACCCTGTCTTCATTGATAGTGGGTCAATGACAGTGGAGGCGGAAGAGACTGAGCAACTAAAAGAATTTGACACAAAGAATATTCAACATAAGACAAATCATTCAAAGGTAGACTCTTCCATGAAGGTTCTCCAACAAAGGTTAAGGATCAACATTATGAAAGGACAAAAACGTATCAGAGAGCAAACATTGGAATTTTACAGCACTGGGTATTTCTTAGTTGAGCAATCCTGATATAAATCCTCTCCCTGGCAGCCCAGCAAAGGGAGAAGGACTATCAGTCTGCGGTGGGGTGTGTGAAGGGCAACAACTTGGCTGGCACTCCAGCTAGGGGCATACCAGAGGGAGAAGAGCCAAATGAGGCCAGGCTCAAAGGGGAACAAAGAGCAGGCTGGATGGTGGCAGGCCTCAAAAAAAGTTCTAGGCAAGAATACTCCCTCAGCAGCTATCCCTGCTGGCGCCAGACCTGACAATCCTTTGGGACAACGTAGAAAAAGGCCACTTTGAGGCTTGCTAATAGGATCACCATTATGACACGACTGACCAATTTATAACATCAGAAGACTCAACATTTAGCAAATCCCCTCTCTTTACACACCAGGCATACATTAGAGAATCTAAAAAAGGAAGACCTGGTAGGGAAAATTTGTGATTCCTGAGTACCTTTTAACAAGGGCCCTGTCAGACAAATTTCCGGTGACTCATATCCTCCTGAAGAACCTCCCAAAGACAGAGAAGACATTTCATTTACCTTCCCTTCCTTCAGAATAATCGAGCTAGCCCCTACTCCTTCAAACCTCACACACTTCTTCCAACATTTCATTCCAAACCTTCTAACAACGTGGTAGTCTAAAAGAGAAAAAAATCCTTCCTGTAGCACATCATAGTTCCAGATGCCATTCAGTGTGGTTCAAGGGTCACCCTTTTGAAAGAAACAACTCCATACTGAGGGGTTTGTTGTTATGAACTCCTGGGGACACATATTAGTCTGCCAGCAGCTCACACACCTTCTTTCTTTCATGGGCCCTAGGCATTGTTCTGTGCTCATTTATACTGTCCCCTCTCATCCTGCCAAGGTTAACACACAATGATACTTTTATTTCTCCTTGTCTGGCCAAAAGCAAGCCATAAACCCTTTTGATGTGGCATGGAACGTGAACAGACCATTTTATGCTGTAGTGAAGAATAAGAGCTTTGGAGTGAGCGAGCCCAGGGTTTGAATCTCCCATTTTGCAACTTACTAGCAGCATGCCCTTGCACATCCACTAAAACTCTATGAGCCTCAGTCTCTCCTTTTGTCAAATGGAAGCGAATAATAATAGTGCCCCATTCTGAGAGTGGTTATGATGATTAGCTATGATGTATGTCAAGTGCCTAGCACGCAGTAGGTAAATGGTCAATAAATAGCTTTAAGTATTGTTTCCTATGAATTATTTTCTTGGAAACTATAGAGAAAACAACTAGTGAGGTTTGAAAGATGCTAATTGCAAACAAAAAATGAAGGCTACAAAGTCACAATAATCTACAAGGAAAACACAAGAGAAAATTATAAAAATCACAACCTGAGGTAATCACAGAAATATGAATAGAAATAACCTTGATAAAATTTAAAAAATAGATTAATTATTTTTAAAAAAAAAGAGAGAGAAATAACCTTGAGCTGTCTCTCAAGTTCAAGGTTTTTTTTTTCCTTCTTTTTTTCTTTAAACTACAGTCTAGACTTCTCAGGTTCAAGTTTTTTTTTTTCCTGGCCCAGACATCAGGCAAGCCAAGATCACATGCCAGTGACGCTCCTTACTAGCTCCGTGACCTTGAATAAGTCCCTTAATTTTTCCCAGCCTCAGTTCCCTCATCTGCAGGAGAAGAATAATGAGTTCTCAATTCATCTGAGTGTAGTAAGGTTGTAATGTGTTTGTCATAGTGTAAGAAGAGCCCAGTAAAAAGAAATTGCTCTCGTTAGCTTGTGCTTATACCTCCTGGGTCTATGAATTTCTGGGGCTATGCTGATAGATTCCATCCACGTCTGAGAAGTTCTTTCACCTTCTCTTAACTCCTTGATCCTCTTTGGCTTTCTGGGTGAAACAAGCTGGCTTATTTCCATCCATTGGTAGAGCTTACTTATTTCAATCACTTCCTCAAGGAGGAAAGGAGCAGAGGATACAAACCCAAACTGCAGAAGACCCTAAGACCCTGGCGAGCAGAATGGGAGACTGAGAGAGAAAATCTTTTCACTTTTGCCTTCTTGGCCCCTTGTCTACACCTGCTAAAAGTAGGCTAGGTAGCTCTGGAAAGGAGCACAAGGAGATGGTGACTCAGCTCTGCTGCTCCCTCCAGTGGTGGGGCCTGGAGAAGTCATGAGTTGGAGACAGGGTAATCCTGGGAAGACTCGTGGAGTGAAGCAAATGTTAGTGACAGCTGTAATAATAATGACAACAGGAAGAATAATAACCCATGGTAGGCTCATAGGGAAGAAGGAATGGTAAAAGCAAAAACAACAATAATAGTAGTATTTGGTGGACTTCTGGGAGAAAAAGACAGAGCTTCTGTAAGATTCATGGGTGAGCATGGATAATGATAATTATTCTCAATATGACAGCACGTAGATATAGATGCGTATGTGCTCAGTCACGCCCAACGCTTTGCAACTCCATGGCCTATAGCTTTCCACGCTCCTCTGTCCATGGGATTTTTCCACTTAAGAACACTGGAGTGGGTTGCCGTTTCCTTCTCCATGATATGACGAAGATCATGGCAATCCTCAGTGGACGCATGAAGAGAGAATAATCATGATTATAAAAGCTAACACTTATCAGTTACTCCCTACATATCAGTGCTCAGTGCTTTGTATGTACAATTTTACACCATCCTTCATGGAACTTGCACCTCAGAAAGATTAAGTAACTTGCTCATGGTCGCAGGGCTAGCAAGCGACAAAGCCGGTATAAAATCTTGGTCTGTCTGACTCCAAAACCTATGTGCTTTTCCCTTTACCATGTAGTGTCAATGGAGAGAAACCAGCTGACCTGGCTGATTAGGAACCCCATTTGCCTTCCACTTCCTCTCAGCAACACATGTCTGCAGGGTTCTGAACACAACTGACTTGTTACCATGGAAGCCTCCCTCTCTCCCCTAACCTCTTTTAACCAGTCCCAGAGAAGGGGGCTTCTGGAAAATAGAATCTTCTGCCGTCTCCAGTAGGGTGGCAGACGCCTCCCTGAATGGAACAGACTAATATCCAGATTACCAGGTGTGTCATCTTCTCATAAATGTGTGAATTGAAGGACATGAAGAAGACTCCTTCTCCCTAATTTCTAATGCTCGAAATTAGACCTTTGGAACATTCTGTCCCTTTTTAAAATGCAAATACCTGTTTTATTCCTCTACACCACCTTTTAGTTCATCATTTCCATGAAAACTACTCTTGGAGAGCTTAGTAATGTAGTTAGCTTGATCGGCGAAGTCCTTCATAATATCCAGTCTCAAATTCCATCTCCAGCTTCAATTGTCTGCACCCTCCATCTTAACATTTCCCACCACACACCAGCCCAAACCAACAACTTCTAATATGTTAATATTTTGTCTGCCTGGAATAACCCCTACTTTCTCTTTCACCTAATTCTTCACTGTCTGTCAAAATTCAGCACAGATGCCACCACCGCCATGCACACAGCTCTGTTATCTGGCTTAGGTCACAAGCCCTTGCGCTAGTAAAGCAGCTTGTATTTTTATCTGGCTTTTCATCTATCTTTATAATTATATGTATGGTATGTATAATTATTGTTGGCATGTGTTATTGTATTTCAGTTACATATAAAACAGTATTTATCTAATAATAATAGTAGTAATATGTGCCCAGGGTTAAAATACACAAACAGTGCAGATTATGAAATAAAAAGTAGAATATTTTTATATCCTTTCCAGCACAGTCTTAAACTCGAGGCAATCCCTTTTAACAGTTTCTTATGTATTTTTCAAAAAATGTTTGATGCATATACAAGAATATCTGTATATGCTCTATTTACACACAAATAGGATCATACTGTTCTGTACCTTAGTTTGGTTTGGTTTGCTATTAGAAAGAGTTAAGAGTGAACATTTTTTTGCAAATGTGCATTTGCATGTTCATATTCATATACCCTTAGGGTAATTCTTAGAGGTAGAATTATTGGGTTAAAGAGTATGGCCTTCTACAATCTTGATTATTACATCAAATTGCCCTCCAAAAGTATACCCATAAGTTATAGTCCAACTGATTGTGATCAAGAGTTTGTGAATCCCTACATTCTCAAAAATATTAGGTTTTATAAAACCTTATCATGCTTTAAGTGTAGTAGGGAAATCATATCTTATTGTTTTGATTTGTCTTTAAACAATTATCATTAGGTTTGAGTCGAACTTTTTAGGTCTTTTGAATATTTATTTTTCCATTAAAAATTTTGTCCATTTTTTCTGTGAGATCTTTGCCCTTCATGCATTGTAAAAGCTTTTCATATATACATTTTTAAATTGTTTGTTATTTTAAGAAGGATTTTAAATATCCTTTGTTATATGTGCAACATGATTTTCTTTAGTTGGTCATTTGCCTTTTAGTTTGCTTATTTATTGCCATAAAAATAGTATTGTGTAGTTAAAGGTGTCAATCTTTTCCTTAATAGTGTCTGATTTTTGTAGCATGCTTTGTTAGAAAAGTCTCCTTCATTGCAAGATTGTAAACACAATAACTCATGTTTTTGTCTAGTACCTTATGTTTTTTTCTTTTTTAGAGTTTTAACTTGTTGAGTGATCTGAAAGTTATTTTGGTATAAAAGGTCAGGTAGGGATTCAGATATTTTATTCAAATGGCTAACCATTTAATCACTTTGTATTTGTTAATATTTACTTGTCTCTCCTGATAGAATCTAAGCTCTTCCAAGAAAAGAACTCTGCCTTATTAATTGTTGTAACTCAACGTCTAACATTGTACCTGGCACATAAGAGCGTTTGCTGAGTACACGTTGAATGAGTATCGGATACTATTCAATTTCCTGTGTTGGTGAACAAAGTCTGCTTGAAAACAAAATTAGAAGCCTATATGTGCCACATTTTGCTAACTCCACCTCGAACCCAGAGGGAGCCTCTTCTCATCACCTACTGTCTCGTACCTATAACTTCTTATCCAAGCTAGAGGATTAAAAAGTCCAGGTTGACGTGACTAGAGCCTAATTAAATATTGCAGGAGCATAGTAAAAGGAAACATAATAAAGCTCCATCTGGCCAGGAAGCCCCTTACTCCATAATTACAAGTACTTGAAATTCTATCTTTGGGACTTTATGTCCTTTATTACAATGCAAATATCTTGTTGAGCTGTGCTACTTTATTCGTTCACAACACAGTGTGATTTTTTTCTTGCCTGATTTAATGCAAAAAAAAAATTAAAAGTCTAAAGTTTTGAGGGGAAATTCAGAAAGAAGTAAAGGCCATCAGAGGGTAAGAGAGAGACATCACCAATGGATGGGGGAGCAAGAGGGAGCAAGAAGGATGCATGGAGGAAAGCACTTAAAGTCTATATTCTAACAATGGCACTTTAATGTACCAAGCTGCTTAATCACAAAATACATCATCCCACTCAATCTCTCCCTGAACCTCAGCAATCTAAACTCTCTAGATTCTTTGGATGTATTTGCAAGGGACTATTTAGATTAGAGAAGATTACATCAGTCACTTAAGGGCTAATTTCTTTGGAGTGTTTTTGAGAATTTTACCTTGAAAGAGCATATGGATATTATATTTTCTTTTAAAGACTGTAATAATTGATTCTGGTACCCAAAGTACCTTCTCATCCTCTGTTGACCCTAAACTTCGCATTTACCTGATTAAACATATTATGGGGAAGGAAATGGCAAAAACAAAAGGTCAAGATGAACCTCTTCATTCTTCTAATTTGGGGTTTTAAAACACATACTGTCAAACTCCTGCCTCCCCGTTTTATCTGGCTGGAAAGTAACCCAAAGTTTAAGGATCTTAAATTGGTGTGACTTGCAAACCTGTTAAGCACCTGGGCCTGGGCCTTTGGGGTTGACGTCAGTGAACAATGGGGGTTAAGAAAGTCATTTTCCTGGTTTATTAGAATCTCTCTCTTTGGGCTCAGGTCATTTCTCACAAGCCCTGGTCGTGTCGTTCTAAGCTTCTTCCATCACAAGCTGTTTTTCATTTCCTAGTTTGTACGAAAAATTGACCATAAAAAGTCTGTACATGAGCCACTTGTTTATTGCTAATCCTTCCCTGGAGTTTGAAGGGGATGAAATAACTAATGGACTCAGAAATTAAGCCCTTATTAAAAGTGTAAATTCAATGGAAGGTTCAGCATCTGAATTAATACCCATTCGTATCTTAGCATGAACAGAAACTCTGAAGCACAGTATATGAAACAGCAGAACACAAAAAGGCCAAAGGTGAACATTGAACACTTGGGGGAGAGTACCACCAGCCCTAAAAAGACCCTGAAATGAGATATAAGATAACACAAAAAAGAATCCTCAATTTTCCTCAATTCACTCAAAATCTAGTCCTAGAACTGAGTGCTCTGGAACTTTCAAGTAATTTGTTAACCCTGGAGTATAATAATAAGAAGAAATAATATTAGGTAACATTCATAGTGATGAAGCAGAGTACTCAGAAATTAAACTGAATTTAAGTATCATTTATAGAGAAAAATATGAATATTTTTATGGGACTTCCCTGGCAGTCCAGTGGATAAGACTCCACGCTTCCAAGGCAGGGGGCATGGGTTCAATCCCTGGTCAGGGAACTAGGATCCCACATGCTGCACCATGTGGCCAAAAAAAGAATAATAACAATATAAATATTTTAAAATATCCCACAAAATAAAGATATGCACATGGATATTAAAAAGTAATAATCACAATAATAGAGATGCTTATGATATTAATGGCAAGTTGTATTTACTGAGCACTTACTTTGTGCCAACCACTGTGTGCATAAGAACTCATTTAAGCCTACCAATAATTCTTTGGAGTACACTATTATACTCTCAATTTTACAGAGGAGGAAATTGAGACTCAGTGAGATTCATAACGTGCCCAATATCATATACCTAATAAGCAAAGTCATCCTCCACTGGCTGAGAACTAAGGCTGAGCCTCTTCTGAACCATCATTCTGGTTAACAGCAGGCTTGTGCTACTGCTGCTTCTTGTTATCTCCAGGTCCCAGGTCCAGATATCCCTTCTCTGAACCTACTAATAATTCTGAGGCAATATTGGCCTTTATGTATCTTGCTTCCCCTGGCTGAACCCCATTCCTCTAGACACTTTGAATACACTCTGCCTTAGCACCTCCCTCATAAGCTGACTGATACCAACGAAGTAAGGACACAGCTTGCGTGTCTAGCATTTTCCCAGGTACTTCTACATTTGCTTTTCTCATTTAATTTATCAACTTTGGAGATAGAGATTATCATCGCCATTTGACAGATGTGTAAACTAAGACTAATATAAGTTAAGATGATAAGTAAGATAACTGCAATATGGATATGGGTCTGTCCAGGTCCGGAGTTTGAGAGAAGCGGTGAGATATAAATAATTTATACCTCTCAGGAGTAATTGCAGGTTAAAAGGAGACTTCTTAAAGGACTGAATGACGAACATTGGAATCTCTGGTAGAAAGGACAGGCAGATGAGACATAGATTTTGGGAAAAGAGGCCTCTGTGCCTGGGTCCTCTTTACATCAACCCAAGCAGCTGCTTGCTCCTTAACCCCTCTGCCCCCTTCTCCCAACACACACATACACATACCACTGGGCTGGCTAGACTAGTTCTGCCCCTGGCCTGTTCTTTTCCTTGTTAGGATTACTCTGCAAACCATGACACTAATACAAAGGCCAGGCTCTAGCCTAGCTCCCTTTTCCCTGGCTCAGTTGGCTTTCGCACAACAATAGTGTTCTACATATACTGGCAAACCTAGATGGAGATAGTAAAGGGTTTACCTAGCCCTTCACGTTGGGGCTAAGGTATCTGAGAAGAATAAATGAGTCCTGGAAGAGTCCTGTTAGATCCAGCTCAAATGGAACTCAAACCATCCCTCTTCATCCAGTCATGGGAACCACAACAAAATAATGCCCCCTCCTCTGTCTCCCCGACACTGATGAGTCATTAGAATAAGAACTCAAACTTTCTTGCATAGACAATTATATTTACCCACTCATTTAATGAAAAATGCATCACTGAAATTTTGTAGTACCTAAGCATTTTGCACACTATAGATTAATTTTATTAAGTTGTTTTGCCTTTAGGAAAGAAAACACCCACTCTCAGTTTTATTAGATGAGAACCCATCAGGCATGTATGTTAATTTTATAGTGAATCTGAAATTTTCAGCTGCAAATCACGTCTCCTTTTGTCTTTAATGAAGCCATTCTGATGCTGCCAAACACTTTTTTCCCACCGCCATCGGACTGCCAGACCAGTACTATTTCCAATATGACATGACTCCATTAAAAATTCTTGCCTTAACATACTTAACACATTGGATTCATATCTGATCTTAAATTGACAAACTCTGATCTGTGGAAAAAGCTGAATTTTTAAGCCTTGGATGTTTACAAGTTTGAATTTTAAAATTATGCCTTTCTTTATTCTTTTTAAATAGAAGCTCTAAATACAGGCCCCTTAAATCAATGTTCCATGAGGACAATCAGCCTACAAAGCATCTAAAAATTTGGTACATTCTGCACTGTATCTAGATTCAGCAAATTTTAAAAATAATTGTGGGTCATGTTTTATAGTCTATTAGAATCCTTCCCTTTGGGCCCAGAACATTCTTCACAAACCATCATCTTATGGATTGCTCAACTTTGCTCACAATTTAAAAATCTGCGTGAGGCACTTCTTAGAAAATTGTTTCTGTATTTCAGCTTGGATTATAGTTGGGAGAGAGGAAATAGGTCCATAGCTAGCCTATTCCTATGCAAAGTGACTAAAGATAGACTGGGCTCACATGTCTGATTTTCTCTCCAAATCCCCATAAATGACAGGAAAAATATTTTTGAAATTAATATCTCAACAACAAAAATGTAAAATAAGAAATATAATTTGCATAACAAATTGTGAGGAATCCTTTTTAAGGTTAAGGTGGAAAGAATAAGATTAATGGAGAAAAGTACTGGCTAAAACATATGATGGTTTAATAAGGTAGGTATCACTCTAAACGATCTCGAAGTCCAGAGGTAGGAGATACAAGTAGTATATGGAAGCCATGGGAAAATCATTGTTAGTTATAATATCTCATTTGAGCAGCTAAGTGATTTGGTTCCTTAATTCTCCTTTACCCAATTGTGTCAGGGAGTGGGTAGAATAAGTGTTTGTCCTAATATTATGGATGCTTGGGTTAGTGAAGCAAGGCCAGGACCCAGGTGGCTGGAGAAAGCCAGGAGAAACAGGAGGCCTCCATGCCCTGAGGTGAATGATTTACACATTCAATCCAGCAGTATGTCCTGTCCCTTCTCAATCTCTTGACAAGTGTTCAGGCTGTAGGAAAAAAAAAAAAAAAAAAACATCACCTAGAGGCAAGCAGGGTTTCTCAAAACCCAAGGTAAGCACAAAGTAAAAATCTACAAACATTTGGGAGAAACAGTCTGCACAAAACAGACCCACCAAACTCAAGAATTGGGACTAATGCCCTGCTCAAAAAAGAAACAGAGTAAAGAGGAGTTAAAGAATAACAAAGAAAATTGAAGGAAAAAAGTGATCTATCAAACAATAACAGTATAAAGTTTTTCAGAGTTGAGGAAAGACAAAAATCTTCAAATAAATACCATACACCAATTGCCGGGAAATCTAGCTTAATAAAGTGTCTATACCTAAACTACATTATGGTGAAATTTCAGAACTCCAAGGACAGAAAAAATCTGTGAAAGGTTCCAAAGTAATAAATAGGCTACTTGCACAGGGATGAAAATCAAGCTAACATGAGATCACTCATCAGTAATACTCAACAAAATAGTAATAGATTAGTTTCGAATGGATAATAAATATAATTTACAAGTAAAGATATTATACTCAGAAAAACCATCATTTAAGTTGGAGAGTTGAGGGCTGTGTGAAATGAAGGTGTTTTTCACTGAGTATGCACAGACTCAGATATTTTACCAACTGCAATTTATCTTTGAATGAATTATTGGAGGATGTACTCTAGCAAATAAAACATGAACCCAAGGGGATGATATGAGTAAGAGAAACAATGGTGATAAAAAGAAGCCAGTAAAAATTATAATAAAGCCTAAATAATTATTGATTGAAAAATATTAACAATATGGAACTAAATCCCAGATGAACTTTATATGCAACATTATGGGGTTCAGAAGAAAAGAGAAAAGGAAAATATACTATTGCTATGGCTGCTGTCATTTTCAGGATGAGTACGTAATTATAAATTCTAGAAATGTAAAGAAAATGCATTCTTAAATATTTTTAAAGAAATTAAGGATAACAACTAGGACATGAAACACAAAACTTCCAAAAAATTACTGAGAACAACAAAAAATAAACACAGGAAATGCTATTTTCAATAAGTTGCTGGAAAGGAAACAACAAGAAATTATTATAGTTAGAAAAGGTAAAACAAGATGGCAAAGGTAATCTCTGATATCAATAATCATAGTAAATCTTAATGAGTTAAGTCTTGTTGTTAAAAGATAATTAGCCTGTTTAAAAGAGACACATTTTCAACCAAATGGCACATGAGACTTGAAAATAAATTGAGACACATGAAGAAAATGCTAACAAAAATAAAGTAGGTATGAAGTGAAGTCGCTCAGTCATGTCCGAGTCTTTGCAACCCCATGGACTATAGCCTACCATGCTCCTCCATCCATGGGATTTTCCAGGCAAGAGTACTGGAGTGGGTTGCTATACATAAAGAGGATATACTAATTGTTAGTTTATTCACAAAAACATAACTTTGAAACAAATGAAATAAATATTGATAGGAAAACAAAAAGAAATTGGCAGCCTACAACATTAATGGGAAACTTGTACATACCTCTCTTTCAGAAACCCAGCCACAAATCAAGTGGAAACATAAATAAAGATGAGAATCTGGAGAACACAATTAGTTTTATACAATAGACATGTACAGGAACATATGCAATAAGCAGAGAATTGACATTCCTTGAACACATGTAAGCCTTGGACAAGATTTGACTGTACATAAGGTTACAAAAAAGCTTAACAAATTAGGAAGAACAGAGAATATAAAGGCCACATACTCTGAGAACATATCAGTATAATTGGAAATTAGTAACAATGATTAACAAAAATAATTTTTTAAAGAATTTCTACATAATTTAAGAAATCCTTTTCAATGACTCCAGGTTAAAGAAAAATATCAATGCTGGAGAGGGTATGGAGAAAAGGGAACCCTCTTACACTGTTGCTGGAAATGCAAACTAGTACAGCCACTATGGAGAACAGTGTAGAGATTCCTTTAAAAACTGGAAATAGAACTGCCATACGACCCAGCAATCCCACTGCTGGGCATACACACCGAGGAAACCAGAATTGAAAGAGACACGTGTACCCCAATGTTCATCACAGCAGTTTATAACAGCCAGGACATGGAAGCAACCTAGATGTCCATCAGCAGATGATGAATGGATAAGAAAGCTGTGGTACATATACACAATGGAGTATTACTCAGCCATTAAAAAGAATACATTTGAATCAGTTCTAATGAGGTGGATGAAACTGGAGCCTATTATACAGAGTGAAGTAAGCCAGAAAGAAAAACATCAATACAGTATACTAACGCATATATATGGAATTTAGAAAGATGGTAACGATAACCCTGTATGCGAGACAGCAAAAGAGACACAGATGTATAGAACAGTCTTTTGGACTCTGTGGGAGAGGGAGATGGAGAGGGTGGGTTGATTTGGGAGAATGACATTGAAACTTGTATAATATCATATAAGAAACGAATCGCCAGTCCAGGTTCAATGGAGGATACAGGATGCTTGGGGCTGGTGCACTGGGATGACCCAGAGGGATGGTACAGGGAGGGAGGTGGGAGGGGGGTTCAGGATGGGGAACACGTGTACACCCGTGGCGGATTCATGTTGATGTATGGCAAAACCAATACAGTATTGTAAAGTAATTAGCCTCCAATTAAAATAAATAAATTTATATTTTAAAAAATAAATAAAGCTAAAATGACTGTTAAAAAAAGACAAAAATATCAAAATTAAAATTGCATCATATAGCAAAACCCATGGAGCACAGCCAAAATGGCTCTTAAAGGAGATATCAAAGTTTTAAATATGGGGGAGAGGGGAGGGAGGCTCAAAGGGAGAATATATATATATATATATATATATATAAAATAATGACTGATTTGCATTGCTGTATGGCAGAAACCAACACAACATTGTAATTTTCCTTTAATAAAAAAGACAAACAGTGCTCACTTCGGCAGCACATATACTAAAATTGGAACGATACAGAGAAGATTAGCATGGCCCCTGCGCAAGGATGACACGCAAATTCGTGAAGCGTTCCATATTTTTTCTACCTAAAGAAACTAAAGACCTATATATAGAAAACTATAAAACACTGGTGAAAGAAATCAAAGAGGACACTAATAGATGGAGAAATATACCATGTTCATGGATTGGAAGAATCAATATAGTGAAAATGAGTATACTACCCAAAGCAATTTATAGATTCAATGCAATCCCTATCAAGCTACCAACAGTATTCTTCACAGAGCTAGAACAAATAATTTCACAATTTGTATGGAAATACAAAAAACCTCAAAGCAATCTTGAGAAAGAAGAATGAAACTGGAGGAATCAACCTACCTGACTTCAGGCTCTACTACAAAGCCACAGTTATCAGGACAGTATGGTACTGGCACAAAGACAGAAATATAGATCAATGGAACAAAATAGAAAGCCCAGAGATAAATCCACGCACATATGGACACCTTATCTTTGACAAAGGAGGCAAGAATATACAATGGATTAAAGACAATCTCTTTAACAAGTGGTGCTGGGAAATCTGGTCAACCACTTGTAAAAGAATGAAACTAGAACACTTTCTAACACCATACACAAAAAGAAACTCAAAATGGATTAAAGATCTAAACGTAAGACCAGAAACTATAAAACTCCTAGAGGAGAACATAGGCAAAACACTCTCTGACATACATCACAGCAGGATCCTCTATGACCCACCTCCCAGAATATTGGAAATAAAAGCAAAAATAAACAAATGGGACCTAATTAACCTTAAAAGCTTCTGCACATCAAAGGAAACTATTAGCAAGGTGAAAAGACAGCCTTCAGAATGGGAGAAAATAATAGCAAATGAAGCAACCGACAAACAACTAATCTCAAAAATATACAAGCAACTCCTACAGCTCAACTCCAAAAAAATAAATGACCCAATCAAAAAATGGGCCAAAGAACTAAATAGACATTTCTCCAAAGAAGACATACAGATGGCTAACAAACACATGAAAAGATGCTCAACATCACTCATTATCAGAGAAATGCAAATCAAAACCACTATGAGATACCATTTCACACCAGTCAGAATGGCTGCAATCCAAAAGTCTACAAGCAATAAATGCTGGAGAGGGTGTGGAGAAAAGGGAACCCTATTACACTGTTGGTGGGAATGCAAACTAGTACAGCCACTATGGAGAACAGTGTGGAGATTCCTTAAAAAACTGGAAATAGAACTGCCTTATGATCCAGCAATCCCACTGCTGGGCATACACACTGAGGAAACCAGAAGGGAAAGAGACACGTGTACCCCAATGTTCATCACAGCACTGTTTATAATAGCCAGGACATGGAAGCAACCTAGATGTCCATCAGCAGATGAATGGATAAGAAAGCAGTGGTACATATACACAATGGAGTATTACTCAGCCATTAAAAAGAATACATTTGAATCAGTCCTAATGAGGTGGATGAAACTGGAGCCTATTATACAGAGTGAAGTAAGCCAGAAGGAAAAACACCAATACAGTATACTAACGCATATATATGGAATTTAGAAAGATGGTAACAATAACCCTGTGTACGAGACAGCAAAAAAGACACTGATGTATAGATCAGTCTTATGGACTCTGTGGGAGAGGGAGAGGGTGGGAAGATTTGGGAGAATGGCATTGAAACATGTAAAATATCATGTATGAAGCGAGATGCCAGTCCAGGTTCGATGCACGATACTGGATGCTTGGGGCTAGTGCACTGGGACGACCCAGAGGGATGGTATGGGGAGAGAGGAGGGAGGAGGGTTCAGGATGGAGAACACATGTATACCTGTGGCGGATTCATTTTGATATTTGGCAAAACTAATACAATTATGTAAAGTTAAAAATAAAATAAAATTTTAATAAAATAAAATAAAATAAAACCAAAAAAAAGTAAATATAAATATCAAAACATAATTTAAAGAAATTTTTACAAGAACAAAAAACAAACAAAAATACCAATAAGTAATGTTGATCCATAAAACCTAAAACACTTTATTTGAGAAAGCCACTAAAATTAGATAAACCTTTGGAAAAGTCTGAAGAAGTAAAACAGATAGAAGGCATAAATTAGCAATGTTTGAAATAATAGCTAAAATAAGTAAATATATGGAAGATATTTTATGTTGTACTAAATATAATTACATTTAATTTTATTACACTAAAATTTTGAAAATCTATACTTAATGAATTATTTTCTAGGAAAAAAAATGTATTGCTAAAATTGACTCAAGAAGATGTAGAAAATCTGAATGTACCAATAATCTGAAAAGTAATCATAGATCTACCCTTAAAATAAGCACAGGGCCCCAAAGTTTAAATAGGCAAGTTATATAAAATTCTTAAGAAACAAAACATTTGCGTGTATCATAAAATATTCTGGAGCACAGAAAAAAAGAATATTTCTCATTTATTTTGCAATACTAGCATACCTTTGATGCCAAAAATTGGACAAATATAGCAGAAAAAAGAGGGCTAACCTTGCTTAGGAACATAGATGTGGAATACCAAATAGCATATTAGCACTTCCAATCCAGCAATGTATTAAAAGAAAAATACATCATGAGTCATGATAAGTAAGATTTTTCTTGAAAAACAAATATGGCATAATATTATTTATTAATGCAGTTGACAGATTGAAGCAAAAATTATATGATCACCTCAATAGATGCCCCAAATTATTTCATGAATCCAGTCATTCTCAATATGACACACACCATTCTAGCAGATCTTTTTTTAGTATTAATAAAATGTTGTTGCTTTTATTCACTTCATCGAGCTTACAATTGTAACAAATATGTTCAAGTTATGCTTACCCATGTTGATTATACCTCACTGACTATTTGAATGTGGTCCTTTGGGTTAATTAATCTCAAGAATTTTCACATTTTTCATTTGTCTTTCTCCAAGGTTCTGTTTATATTATCTTGGAGTTTAATTTCTATTTTATAGCTTATTTGATCTTGCCACTAAAATTTTATTGGTATTTCTTCTGTGGTTCCTCAGAGTTCTTATATATGATTCAACCATATTTACACTCTAAAATTTTTTAGATTTTTGTTTAAATTAATACTTAAGTATGTATGCTAGTGAGTAATTAGAGTCATTGCTAAAAGACAAACTTCTTTAAAAGTCTCTATTGGTGTCAATAGATAACTGAAAACTTAGAAATTCATTCATTGGCTTGATCCCATGAAACTTTAAGTTCTGCTGAATTTTGGGGAATATACCTTAGCACACATGTGCTGTGCTAAGTCTCTTCAGTCGTGTTTAACTCTGTGTGACCCTATGGACTGTAGCCCACCAGGCTCCTCTGTCCATGGGATTCTCCAGGACTTGAGTGGATTGCCATGCCCTCCTCCAGGGTATCTTCCCAACCCAGGGATGGAACCTACGTTTCTTATGTGTCCTGCATTGGCAGATGGGTTCTTTACCACTAGCACCTCCTGGGAAGCCCTAGCAACATTTTCCTAACAAAAAAAATTTAGATAAATTTGGAAGAGAATCAAGTACCCTTAATTTGTGATAAGTATCTACCATAAACATACAACAAAAATCACATTTAATGATGAGATTGAAGAAATCTCATAAAAGTAAGGAATATCAGTTCAGTTCAGTTCAGTTCAGTCAGTCAGTCATGTCTGACTCTTTACAACCCCGTGAATCGCAGCACGCCAGGCCTCCCTGTCCATCACCAACTCCCGGAGTTTACTCGAACTCATGTCCATCGAGTCGGTGATGCCATCCAGCCATCTCATCCTCTGTTGTCCCCTTCTCCTCCTGCCCCCAATCCCTCCAAGCATCAGGGTCTTTTCCAATGAGTCAACTCTTTGCATCAGATGGCCAAAGTATTGGAGTTTCAGCCTCAGCATTAGTCCTTCCAATGAACACCCAGGACTGATCTCCTTTAGGATGGACTGGTTGGATCTCCTTGCAGTCCAAGGGAGTCTCAAGAGTCTTCTCCAACACCACAGTTCAAAAGCATCAATTCTTCGGCACTCAGCTTTCTTTATAGTCCAACACTCACATCCATACATGACCAATGGAAAAACCATAGCCTTGACTAGATGGACCTTTGTTGGCAAAGTAATGTCTCTGCTTTTGAATATGCTATCTAGGTTGGTCATAACTTTCCTTCCAAGGAGTAAGCGTCTTTTAATTCCATGGCTGCAGTCACCATCTGCATTGATTTTGGAGCCCAGAAAAATAAAGTCTGACACTGTTTCCACTGTTTCCCCATCTATTTCCCATGAAGTGATGGGACCAGATGCCATGATCTTAGTTTTCTGAATGTTGAGCTTTAAGCCAACTTTTTCACTCTCCTCTTTCACTTTCATCAAGAGGCTTTTTAGTTCCTCTTCACTTTCTGCCATAAGGGTGGTGTCATCTGCATATCTGAGGTTATTGATATTTCTCCCAGCAATCTTGATTCCAGCTTGTGCTTCTTCCAGCCCAGTGTTTCTCATGATGTACTCTGCATAGAAGTTAAATAAACAGGGTGACAATATACAGCCTTGACGTACTCCTTTTCCTATTTGGAACCATTCTGTTGTTTCATGTCCAGTTCTAACTGTTGCTTCCTGAGCTGCATACAGATTTCTCAAGAGGCAGGTCAGGTGGTCTGGTATTCCCATCTCTTTAAGAATTTTCCACAGTTTATTGTGATCTACATAGTCAAAGGCTTTGGCAGTAAGAAATATAAAACAATGCAAATATCATCACTTTTACTCAACATTGTACTGGAGGTTCAAGTCAATACAAGGATGGAAGAAAAATAAGTAAGAAATACTATTATTAGGAAGTAAGAGACAAAAATATAACTGTTTGCCTTGAAAAAGCCAAATAAATCAATGAAAGCATACTGAAACTCAAAAGTAAAAGTACTTTGTTCCCTTTTAATTCCTAGGGCATTTTGGCACATTGTAGGCACTCAAATAATATTTTTTAAATAAACAAAGTCAACAAAACAATCAATCAGAAAATGTAATAGGAAAACAAATTTCATTTGCAATAGGAAAAAAACGAAGTACTTAGGAGAAATACAATAAAATATTCAAACCTGAAGAAATCTAGTAACACATTTCCAAAATCTATTTAAAGTTCTAACTCTACACTAAAGGTCTTAAAAGAAGAACTGAATAAATGAAGAGACTTACAATTTTCTTGAGTGAGATGAATCTCTATTATAGAAATGTGATTTCTATTCAGATTATTCTATAAATTAAATGCAATTACAATAAAATTCCATGTAGGAATGTTTGTAGAATGTGAAGTTGATTCTAAAATGCACCCAGAAAAGATATTATACAAAAATAACCAAGACAATTTTAGAAAGGAAAATCAGAAAAAGATTCATTCTCTCAGATATCAAAACATGTTAATAAAAACTACAGTTATTCAGATAGTGTAATATCGATACAGGAATAATCAAAGAGATCAATGAAGTATAACATAGAGTCTTAAAATAGATCCATGTCAATAAATGGAAACTCAGTATGTGATTAACAAGGAATCAAATCAGTGGGGAGAGGATGAATTCTTTGATAAATGTTATTAGGACACTTGGTGATTGGGGAAAAAATATATGTAGACACACATGCACAGAATGAAAGTGATATTAAAGACAAAGAGAAAAATTTCTGCCTCACAATATACACACAAATTCCAAATGAATTAAAGAGCTATATGAAAAAGCAAAAGTATTACTATATTGGAAGAAATATAGCAAAAATACTGTAAAAAGAGAGAAAGGCTTTTTAAGCAAGACTTAAAACCCGGGAATCATAAAGAAAAAAAAATGGATAAATTTAACATGGTCAAGAATTTTTAACTTCTGAATAAAATATTCACCATAAGCAAAGTTAAGAAATGAGATTGTAATATACAATTATGTAACTATAATCCAGTTATGATTTTAAAGTTATAAGCATATACATTTATATGAACATAAAGTTATCCTTTTTATCAATACCACCAAAGTATAATGAATCCTTTAAAAGAGATGGGAAAGGGATATGAATGAGCAAGTTAAAAAAAAAGGAAACGCAAATAGACAATTAGCACAGAAAAACTGTTCAAATTTATAAGTTAGCAGCTATGCTATTTTCACCCATAAGACCAGCAAATGAAATAGTGTTGATAATGTTGCAATGAAACTTCTAGCATGTGTGTAACTTGGTTTGGACAGCAATTTGACAGTATTTAATAAAACTGAAATATTCAGACCCAGCAATTCTATGTCAGAGAATAAACTCTAAGGAAACACTTGCACATCCGTACAAGGAGATGTTTAAGGTTGTCCATTGCAGAATAGTAACTGTGATTATTTGTAAACAACCTTTTATTAGTGAAAAATAGCTAAGCAAATGATGGTATACTCATACAATGCATCAGTTATAAAAACTGAGACAGGTTTATATGTACTGACATAAAATATCCCCAAGACACGCTATCAAACAAAAAAGAAATCCACTTGCAGAACATCACATACAGCTTTACAGTATATGTTTTCAAAATAACCCCCACAAAACTATGCACATATATCTATTTGTCTATAGAGACATGACAATCATTTAGAAGATTACACTACAGATATAATTTCTATCTTCGAAGAGACATGAAGTAGAAGGCTGAAGGGACACTTTGGTATTGTTTAACATTTGTACAATGAGCAAAGACCCACATATTAGCAGTGAAATCTTTTTTAAAAAATAAACACACATACAAAAAGGTGGCAAAGAAGGCAGTCAAGAACTTTACTGCAACTCCCGTATTTTATAAGTGAGAAAACTGATCTCAAGAGCAACTGGATGACTGTCTTCAGGTCACACAATTAATTAGTGGGAGAACTGAAATTGAAATCCAAGCCCCTGGTTTCCCAGGCCAAGGAGCGTCACACAGGTAATCATCTCCATTATTACCTAGAATCTCCCTTGTTCCATCCAACAATAGAAGTCATTTTGTGAAGTTACCAGGATTGTCATTTGGGGATTATTAGACCAGTACCTTCTTTGTAAATGCTATATAGGCCAAACAGAACCTTTTGGCCACTGTAGAATGGAACACAACAAAACGTGATTTTTTTTTCTTACCACCTATTAACCTTAAGACAAATTACCTTGGTAATCACAATACTGGATGTTTTCTCTGTGACGTGCAAAGGGAAAACAATTCACAGTAGACCTCATCTAATGCTTCGTCGAGCTGAATGATTACTTTGATTAAATATGTTTCTGTTCTGGCTTTAGTGTGTGATTTATCTCTAAAGTCCCCTGTACAATTCCAAAAATATTTTCATTTACACTTTCAGAAAACTTCTTTAGCTTCTGAAACTTGGTTTTCAATAATTGAAGTACCAGATAGAGCATAATCCCAGGGACAGAGGAGCCTGGTGGGCTGCCGTCTATGGGGTCACACAGAGTCGGACACGACTGAAGCGACTTAGCAGCAGCAGCAGCAGATAGAGGATAAAGGATACCTTCTTTGGATCAACATTCTGGACCCTGCACAACATAGCCCCAGACAACAGTTGCAAGGATTCTTGTCTCACTGAATCACAATGGACTGGGACACTTAGTGTCCGTGGGGCACATCTTGTCCATTATCACCCCAAGGACATTATTCAAACCTGCATCTCCTTCCAATTTGAAATACTCACATATCCATCTACCCACTCCCATGGGTAGCAGTGCTGTTATAATGGTTTTAAAAGTACAGCAGTATTGTAAGGCAGTTTTAAAAGTACAAGACTGAAGCTCAATTGCTCTCTCTTACATTTACTGTGTGATCTGAGAAATGTATTTAATCCATCTGAATTTCAGTTTTGTTTTAAAATGGCAGTACTTCATATGGAGTTTCTGAGGACATATAATTCCCTTAGCACAGTGTCCAAAGCATGGTAAGCCATTATTATCATTACTCATCTTTCAGCAATCTCCCCACAACCCTTTTATCTTCAAAGAGGTGCAAGACCACATGTGGTCACTTGAACATGTAAGCTGACATATGAGCTTACTTATTCACAGAACTCTTGTGTGAGAAAAGGTTGATTCTCAACCAACCAACCAACCAGAATCAGGTCAATTGTCCAATAGCACTGTAACAATTCCCTGTAGCTCAGACGGTAAAAAATCTTTCTGCAGTGAAGAAGACCTGGGTTTGATCCCTGGGTTGGGAAGATCACCAGGAGAAGGGCATGGCAACCCACTCCAGTATTCTTGCCTGAAGAATCCCCATGGACAGAGGAGCCTGGCAGGCTACAGTTCATGGGGTGGCCAAGAGTTGGACACAACTGAGTGACTAAGCACACACAATATCTTCCCCATTCATACCTCAAAGATCATGGAAGTCTATGTTCCGTTCTTAACTTCTCTCTGCATGGGCTGAGCAGTGGCTGACTGTATAGAAATAGAGATGGGCTGAGTCAAAAGCACTTCCAGAAGTAAGGAGAAATTACAGATGTCACCCCAAGCAGCATGCCAGAGTTGGGACTTGATGGGGAAAAGAAAGAGCTACTTCTTCCCTAAAGTATTTCCCCTGGATCAAGTTTACTGGTGCCTGACATTTTTCCATGAGAATTCTAACTCTGAAAGGTGTGAGACTTAGGGACTTGTGCACTAGTTTCTAAAAAGTTGATTGTGGGCATGAAAAATTTAAAAGAAGGACTTATGTTTTTAAATTGACCAATTGGTCTTCATTAAAATGCAAATATCTTATGAAAGGTACAGCATTAAGTTGTTTTCATCCGTTTACACCACAGTGTGAATTTCTGTATCTGGTCTGTTACAAGAAAAATATCCAGTGAAAGCAAGCTTTCAACTAGGGAAATTAGAGAAAGGAAAAAGTCACTCCTGTGTACATGGGCATCTACCCCTAGGGAGAAGGACAGGAAGAGTATTGTATAGAAGACAGCACTTAAAGATTATCTTCTAATGCAGGGACATTTATTTACAAAGCAGGTTAATAAAGAATGCATCCCACTTACTTTTTTATGTACCAAGGCAATCAAATCTCTCTAAACTGATCAGATATATTAGTATGGGACAATTTCTATTAGACGGGATTGCATTAGTCAGTTGTGGCTAATTTCCTAGTATATTTCCCAGAATTTCAATGGAAAGAGTATTTGGGCATTATATTTTTCTTTAAAGATGCTGATTGATGATTCATATGATGAACTACTTACCCTGACCTCCCCCAACAAAAAATTCCTATTTAGAAAATAAAGTAGTGACTGTGAGTATTTGCTACACATAGGAAAAGTAAGAAGGGGGAGGTGGGTACCTGGGAGCCAGGAAATGTTGATTCCTACAACGATAAACCTTCACAGCTGACCTCATCCCCTCACTCTGGTCAAAATTTCCATGCTATAAATCAATTTGTAGTGGTATCACTATTCTTACCCTACCACATTGCCATTATCTACTGGGTTTCTCTGAAAACACTAGAAAACCACAAGTTACAGAAAAAGAGATGATGGCTTCATCACCAATGGATCCTCAACTCCTTACCTAATATCTGGCATCTAAGGTATACTCAACAGAGTTGAACAAATGAACGAGTGAATGAATGTGCAAGTGAAAGAAAGACTAACTGAGTGGAAATTAAGAAACTGGAGTGGAGAGAACTCCTGAATCAGGTCATCCAAGGCCTATGGTGGCAACAGAATATTCTCATGTGGGTCACAGAATGAATTACTTGCCATCATCCTGAGTGAAAACAGATTAAGGCCTCAAGGCCAAGCACTGCTGAAAAGCTCCTGGAGCTGTAATAGTCAAACAGTATAACTCTTCAAAAATCTCCCTGCCATGTTCCAGCAGCCTTCAGGAGACTATAATAATGTCTTTTCATGAGAATACGTGGTCTTCAAGCTCCCATACTCTCCTATGGAGTGGAAGAAGAACCAGATTTGGAGACAGAAAGACAGGATGCAAATCCTTATTCTGTATTTATAAGCTCTAATTTCTTGGACAAGTCATTTAAATCTTGAGAGTCTCAGTTTCATCATCTGTAGAATGGGAATGATTAATAAAGTCAGCTCTGCCAGGCTATTTTACATATACAGGGAATCAACCTAGGTGAACGAGTAAAGCAGAGATTCAGAAAATATTACAGTCTATCATCTATCCTTTTCCTTCAGTGATACTGTTGGCCTAGGAACCCCTTAGGGCTTCTGAGATTCCAGGGGCAGACATTTTTATCAAATCTGACATTTTAGATGTCAGCAAAGGCCTTGGGAATACATGTGGGAGGAAGAGGGGGATAGGAAGGAACAAGGAGTAGAACCATGGAGAAGTAAAACTAGGGGAATTGGGGCAAAGGGAATAATAGAAGACCTTGTAAACTTTGGGCTTCCCTGGTAGCTCAGTTGGTTAAGAATCTGCCTGCAGTGCAGGAGACCTGGGTTTGATCCCTGGGTCAGGGAAGATCCCCTGGAGAAAGAAATGGCAACCCACTCCAGTATTCTTGCTTGGAAAATCTCATGGACACAGGAGCCTGGTGGGCGGCAGTCCAAGGAGTCACAAAGAGTCGGGCACGACTGAGTGACTAACACTAACACTTACACTTGTAAACTTTGCTTATGAGAGGAGGGAAGAGGAAGGCAGTAGAAAGAGGGTGATACGGCAGCAGTTGTAGTTTAGGAGTGATCAGGGAAAGCTGGAGGAGTACTTAGAATAAGAAAAGCAGTGCTTCTTGGCTTGGACTTACACCCTTATCCATGGTGGCTTCCATGAACTAGGAACTTAATCTATTAAAATTCATCTATTAACTGAGCAGGAAGCTCTCAGCCACACCCTTTGACAAAAGGAGGTGTGATTTCCTGCCACACTTCCCTCAACTGTCTCCCCAAAGATTGTGCCAATCCCATGCTGCACTAGGAGCAGAGGGCAGATCTATGTGGAGAAAGGAAGGGTCTGGACAAGATGGATTCACTTGACACCCACTCCCACCATGATCCCAAGCAGGTTTGCAGTAATGTCCACAAATACCCGACTTCTTTCCAGTTAAGGCGCCCCCATGGAAGGGGCTTAGAGTGAGAGGAGAAACCCAATGTAGGAATGATCCTCCCACATCAAAAGACTGAAACAGTACTCAAGTTCTTTCCCCAGAACTCACAGAACAATTCTAGAGGTACCTCTACATCACTTTTAATTCCCTAAGCACTCCAGTATGTCCCTAAAAGACAAACGTCTACTATCTCTTCCTTTAAACATGCATATTTCTTCTCAGAGCTTCCCCTTTAGAAGCCTCCTTCAGGTCTGAGATAGCCACACGGTTGCCATGGGAACCTGCCCCTCATTTGCCTCTAATCATCAGTTCTAGAGGGATAAAACTTCAACTCTCATTTCTATTAGATGAGATCACATCAATCAGTTATACTAATTTCCTATAGTGTTTCTGAGAATTTCAGCTGGAAATAGCTTTTACGTTTTCTTAAAAGAAGCCAGTTGTTGATGCATGTACTGCAGATTGCTGCCACCCCCGCCTGCCCCTGTGAAAATCTCTCTATTTAACACACTTCAGTCCGGTCAGATAGTGATGATGACATTTCAACCCATCTAGAGTGGGTTTGATCCATCAAATGTCAAAGTTGAAACGTTTATATTGTCAAACCTCCAGTGGTTTTTAAAAATAGAAGCTAGAAAAATAATCTCCAATTAGGATTACAGGTGAACTATTAGTACACAGAGTTGTCAGAGAGGCCCACTCATGTGGTACTGGCCTCACTTCCCTGTGTGTAACATCACACGGGATCGTGTCTGAGGAAAAGTGTGTTTTCTGGATTCTTGGCTTTGATCTGAAAGAAAGATGAGAAAGCCTCAACCTTTCTCTCTTGCCATATTCTTCTGTGCTAGTCTCTTATTACTGGGAGCTGAGGTCCATATGACAGTAGAATTGTGAACAATTTTTTACCCAGAGACTTGGGTGAGATGGAAATTGCAGCTTCCTCTCCCTGAGATGGCTTCCGACTCTCCTGTTCGGGTCTTTCTGGCTTCATGATGGAGCCCACAGTCCTTCTCCCTGCTTCTGTCCTCATCAACTCTCTTGGCCCTTCTCACCCCATCACAGGACTGATTAATCTAAAGTACTCCAGATGCTGACCGATGACAGTTCAAAGGGGCTTCCCCACCCCCACCTTCCTGTCCTGCCCCATACAGAGCACTGTGCTTAACATCAAGCCTTTTATAGAAGCTTAATGACAAGTCAAAGTGTTGGTCTTAGTCACGTCAGTCGTGTCCAACTCTTTGGGACTCCATGGACTGTAGCCCACCAATTTCCTCTGTCCATGGAATTCACCAGGCAAGAACACTGGAATGGGTAACGATTCCTTTCTCCAAGGGATCTTCCAGATCCAGGGATCAGCGGGTCTCCTGCATTGTGGGCAGATTCTTTACCACCTGAGCCATCAGGAAAGCCCCAGACCTGAGCTACCAGAGAAGCCCCAGAAGCTTAATACATACAGACAATAAAACATGTGCCTTTGTATTTGCAATTCAGGGAGAAGTTGGGTTAAGGGGCACTTCAGTGTCTGGATATTGGATAGGAAGTAGAACTAGAGTAAAGGCAGGGTCTTCAGAGAAAGGCCACAATCAGTGCTCCAAGGAGACTGGCCTCTGGAGACAGGGAGAAGCAAACAAGGAAGCCAGGGTCAGGAGAGGGAACTATAAAAAAAGGGGTGCAGCTTGCATTAAGCTGGTTCTTACTTATTTGTGATTCAGAAAGAGCCCAGTGCTCCAGCACTAAAAGAGCTGTGCCCCCCTCCCTATCTTACAAGGACACAAGAAAGACAGAGAAGAGACACAGACCCATGAGGGCAATGGAACCCTTCATAGGGAAGAAACCTAGAGCGACCGGCAGTGCAGTGCAGTGAATTTTATTAGTGAGCATTATCTCTCTTGCTTTCAGAAAATAAAAGATGGCCTTAATAGCTTAAGGCATCGTTACAAACAAAATATATACTGCAGCTTCTTGTAACATTTTTCACTATAGAATTAAACAAGGCAGGTCCATCATGGACCCCATTAAAGGAGCCTTAGTTACTGAAGTATCAAAAGCATCTCGCCATTAGGTGTTGCTACGTCAGGAAACCTGAAGAAAGAGTTATCGTGATGCCATGAATAGTAAAGACATCTAACAAAATGAGATACTTTCTTTCCTTTGTTGTAATGACTCTACAGGCTACTAGCAGGACATACCGTGGCCCAGGCCCATTTTGGATCAATAACAACAAATCTGCAGAACAAAGGTGAGCATAGCTTGAGTCAAGGTCAATAGCCCCACATTAAATCTGAGCAAGGGAATATGAAGAGTTTGACAAGTCCACAAATACAATGTCATATATCTTTGTTCTTATTTGGGCTTCCCTGGTGGCTCAGACAATAAAGAATCTGCCTGCCAATGCAGGATAGTTCACTGGTTCTATCCCTGGATTGGGAAGATCCCCTGGAGAAGGGCATGGCAATCCAATCCAGTACTCTTGCCTGGAGAATCCCATGGACAGGGGAGCCTGGCAGGCTACAGTCCATGGGTCCGCAACACAACTGAGTGACTAACACTTTCACATTTTCACATATGCTTATTTATTCCCTTTTTACTTTCAAATATAATTGAAGTGGCCTACAATCGGTAAGTTCTTGGTATAATTAGATTAAAATATGTTAAAAAAGAATAAAAGAAGTGCAAAGGGAGGGAGATGGGAACAAACAAAACTGAACAAACAAACAAAGCTGAACATACTGATATCCCCCCTCCTTATTTTTAGTATACTAAAACAATCAAGCATAATTCAGAACCAAGTTTCCTGGCAACCAAGGTAAAAGTCAAAACCTAATGTCAATACTTTGATGCTAATAGTCCCATCCATAATGGCTACTCCATGGATTTCTGCAAGGTGTAGCCCATTTATCTCATAGTCAATTAAAAAGGTTCAGTTCAATTCAGTTGCTCAGTCGTGTCCAACTCTTTGTGATCCCATGGATTGCACCATGACTGGCTTCCCTGTCTGTCATCAACTCCCAGAACTTGCTCAAACTCATGCCCATCAAGTCAGTGATGCCATCCAACCATCTTATCCTCTGTTGTCCCCTTCTCCTCCCACCTTCAATCTTTCTCAGTATCAGGGTCTTTTCGAAGGAGTCAGTTCTTTGCACCAGGTGGCCAAAATATTGGCGCTTCAGCTTCAGCATCAGTCCTTCCAGTGAATATTCAGGATTGATGTCCTTTAGGATGGACTGGTTTGATCTCCTTGCAGTCCAAGGGACTCTCAAGAGTCTTCTCCAACACCACAGTTCAAAAGCATCAATTCTTCAGTGCTCACCTTTCTTCACAGTCCAACTCTCACATCCATGCATGATTACTGGAAAAACCGTAGCTTTGACTAGACAGATACTTGTTGGCATTAAAAGGTTAGCCCACTGGAGAAGGGAATGGCAAACCACTTCAGTATTCTTGCCTTGAGAACCCCATGAACAGTATGAAAAAGTTAGCAAGAAAATATAGTTGAACTAGACTAGGGATGTAGTGGGATTTAGGAAGTCAAGTATCTCCTATACCCCATCACAGCTGGCTCAGGACATTTCTGTGAAGCTATCAGATCAGTAGATCTTCCTGGACTTCCCATTGACAATTAGGCCTTTTTTGTCTGCCTGAGTACTACCAGTTCCCAGAGCTTCTTGGTCCTTCACATATCAGTCGCACTTGAGAAGAGAGCCCATCTGATGTCTGTTTCCTGGGCAGGCCCAGCTCCTAACTTTTCTTCTAGAGAATGTCCCAACATGGTTCAACTTGGAATTTTACAGTGTCATCGTTGCTGTCTGGGAATTCTCTAGATTCCCTGTTAGCTCTTTGGTATACAGCTGGTCAGTCGATCTCTCCAGAAGTGGTGGCTTGCCCTGCTTTCCCAGTCCTGAGTGAGCTCTGTGAGCTGTCCGTGGCTTTTCCCTTACCTCTGACACTCCTCCTCTCAGCAGACTCAAAATTTATTCATCTGCAGGATTTTTGTGAACCCTCTGGCTACAGTATGGAAGTAGGAGTACTTCTGTATGATGGGTTTCATTGCTTTCATTGTCTGAAAGAAGAAAGCAGACACATTCACTAGGAGAAACAAACTTTTTCTTGGCCCCAGTCATGGAGAAGAATTTGTCATGAGGTTTTATATAAGGAGGAGCATTGAACAATATAATAGATGATGTCCTGGAACAGGAACAAAACATGGGAAGCCAGCTGCTAACTACAAAAAACATCAATGCACAACTGTGCATCTGGTGCTCATAAATCAAAACCTCACTGAGCTTATGATGCAGTTGCTGACACTCCAAGCCCATGACAATTTAGTCTGTGACCAGGCACGCCCCCACATGCCCATCCCAACCAGTATTGCCATGATTTTAAGAATCTGAGCTCCCCAAATTCCTATTCTCCACTCTCTTCACTGGGCTTTAGCTGAGACCTGCCGGATGTGATTAAAGCTATTTCTTGTAACAAGCATGAGGCAGAGAAGCTCATGGTAAGAGGTTTATGGGAGTCTCTACTTCCTAGATAGGTAGCAATATCCTGTGCAAAGGGAAAGAAGATATTTGTTATGACCCTGTAACTCTTGGTTCCTCTGCCTGGCAGTCATCCCCAGTTCCTCATCTCCCTCAGACTGCTGGATGGAGAAGACTTTTTTTTTTTTTTTTTTTTTATGATCTTGTTTTTTATTAATTTTTTTTTCAATTTTAATTTAAAAAAATTATACATGTGTTCCCCATCCTGAACCCTCCTCCCTCCTCCCTCCCCATACCATCCCTCTGGGTCGTCCCAGTGCACCAGCCCCAAGCATCCAGCATCGTGCATTGAACCTGGACTGGCATCTCGTTTCATACATGACATTTCACATGTTTCAATGCCATTCTCCCAAATCTTCCCACCCTCTCCCTCTCCCACAGAGTCCATAAGCCTGTTCTATACATCAGTGTCTCTTTTGCTGTCTCGTATACAGGGTTATCGTTACCATCTTTCTAAATTCCATATATATGTGTTAGTGTACTGTATTGGTGTTTGTCCTTCTGGCTTACTTCACTCTTTATAATAGGCTCCAGTTTCATCTACCTCATTAGGACTGATTCAAATGTATTCTTTTTAATGGCTGAGTAATACTCCATTGTGTATATGTACCACAGCTTTCTTATCCATTCATCTGCTGATGGACATCTAGGTTGCTTCCATGTCCTGGCTATTATAAACAGTGCTGCGATGAACATTGGGGTACACGTGTCTCTTTCCCTTCTGGTTTCCTCAGTGTGTATGCCCAGCAGTGGGATATACAAAAATAAACTCAAAATGGATTAAAGATCTCAACGTAAGACCAGAAACTATAAAACTCCTAGAGGAGAACATAGGCAAAACACTCTCTGACGTACATCACAGCAGGATCTTCTATGACCCACCTCCCAGAATATTGGAAATAAAAGCAAAAATAAACAAATGGGACCTAATTAACCTTAAGCTTCTGCACATCAAAGGAAACTATTAGCAAGGTGAAAAGACAGCCTTCAGAATGGGAGAAAATAATAGCAAATGAAGCAACCGACAAACAACTAATCTCAAAAATATACAAGCAGCTCCTACAGCTCAACTCTAGAAAAATAAATGACCCAATCAAAAAATGGGCCAAAGATCTAAATAGACATTTCTCCAAAGAAGACATACAGATGGCTAACAAACACATGAAAAGATGCTCAACATCACTCATTATCAGAGAAATGCAAATCAAAACCACTATGAGATACCATTTCACACCAGTCAGAATGGCTGTGATCCAAAAGTCTACAAATAATAAATGCTGGAGAGGGTGTGGAGAAAAGGGAACCCTCTTACACTGCTGGTGGGAATGCAAACTAGTACAGCCACTATGGAGAACAGTGTGGAGATTCCTTAAAAAACTGGAAATAGAACTGCCTTTTTTTTTTTTTTTTTTGGAGAAGACTTTTATCTGTCCTGAAGGGGGCTGACATGAGGGCTTCTCCTAAGGAAAGCGCCTCCTTTTCTCCACTCTCTATTTATTACCCTGGGCTTCACTTTATTGTAGCTTCATTTCCTTGAACTAGGAGGTGCCAAATTGGCAACAAGGTTGAGGAAAAGGGGATTTAATATGGAGATGGAGACAGAGAGTGTGGAATTCACCTAAAGAGGAGTTCTAGCCACCTCTTTTTGTCTCTGGAGCAAGAGTCTCAGCCTTTCCTCAACTTTCCTCCGCCAGAGAAGCAACACAGGCAAGTCTTGCCTCACGCAGGTAAGACAAAGAAACAATAAGGCAACCATTTTGGAAAGAGAAGAGCAGAAGTCTTCATCTCTAAATCCTCCTTTCCTTTATACCTCTCTCTGTAGGGGTAGCATGCAAGTAAAAAGACATGTCCTCAGAAAGTAGGAATCACCTGATACCTACTTGACTTCATTTCAACAAAATTCAAGTTTTTATAACTCTTCTAACTTCATCCATGCTTATGCCTTCTACTCTGTCTCATGAGGTCCTGGCTCATCCACTCTGAGATTAAAATTACTTCCTGCTCTAAGGCTACAGTTGAATGCCTTGGATGCTGTGGTCAGCTGAGTAACAGCCCCCAAAGATACTCAAGTACTAATCCTTTGAAACTCTGAATGTTATTAACATGTGATATAACAATAGAGATTTGCAGATATGATTAAGTTGACAAACTTGCTATGAGGTTATCTGTCTTGCCCTCTGTGGCTTAGCCTACATTGGTTAGAATCACTCCTCCCAGTATTGCTTGTGTGCATGCTAAGTTGCTTCAGTCACGTCTAACTCTGTGCAACCCTATGGAGTGTAGCCTGCCAGGCTCCTCTGTCCACAGGATTCTCCAGGCAAGAATACTGGAGTGAGTTGCCAAGCCCTTCTCCAGGGCATCTTCCCTATCGAGGGATTGAATCTGTGTCTCTTGTGTCTCCTGCATTGGCAGGCAGGTTCTTTATCACTAGTGCCACCCGGGAGGCCCATGTATGTGTATGCTTCCTTCTTGAAGCTTCTCTAAACTTGAGAAAATCCACCACCCCCTGATGAAAGAAAAAGATCTTGGACTTTGGAACCAGGAAAATCTGAGTTCACACTTTAGCTCTTGGGTGAGAAAAATGTATCCATCAGTTGCAAGTTGTGTGAATTTGTGCCAGTAAATTCTGACCCTCAGTTTATTAATCTATAAAAGGTAGGTAATACTACACGTACTGCAACATTGTGAAGCTTACAAACAATACATGTGAAGTGCTGCACGTAAAAAAATGATATCCAGTAGCAATCTGGTTTGGAAGCAATTGTATAGGCTTTATATTGAGAAAGCCCTGAGTCCATATCCCAGCCAATAGGAACCCAATATAGGAGTCTTCTGTTCTGCTTATGTCAGGAAAATTAGCCTATCCCCTCTCCTTTCCAGGCCATGAGAGATGCCCCATAGGAAGGAAAAGTCAGGGATCTACCTGAGAATATGGGGAAAGTGAGGATTTAGCCAGAGAGAAATTGTGGAGAGTCTCAGAATAGTAGAAGTGGTTACTGAAGTGGAAGAAAGGAGTCCATGAAGGAGAAGGTGAGGTCTGAAGAGAGGATACATTTGAAGGAGTGGGAAGGGGATTGGAGGGGAAAGGTTGCAAGGGATTCACAGGCACGTGGATTGAGGGAAGATTTCTCTGCAGCTCTTAACTTCCTTCCATATTTCAGTGTAATCCAATGACATGATTTTGAAAACTCAGATAAAGACTAAGTTGAAATCACAGCTGTGCAATGTTAGGCAAGTCACTTCGCCTCTCTGAGTTTCCGTTTCTCTCTTCCCTAGAGTGTGGCACAAAAAAAATGATACTTGTTTCATAATGGTCTTTGAGAGAATTAAGTAAAATAAGGGACAGGACATTGCTGTGGTTGCCAGGTAGTAAGCTCTTAATCAAATTAGTGGCCCGGGCCTCTTTGTGCTCAGAGAACTCCTTTTAAGCACTCTGTTTTGCTGTTATCCCATTTCCTCTTTCTTGTTTCTTTGACTTTGGATGCAGGTGAGGGCCTCTTCACCACCTACACATAGATACTGTGTAAGCTGGCTATGGTCCGGGGCTTAGATTTGGGAACATTATAGTAGAGGTGAACAGAGAACAGATGTCCAAGGCCTAGAACTGGCTGAGAGAAGAAGCTATCCGGCATAGTCACAGGTTACCATGGCAACTAATTCACATCTTCTGAGCCCGAGACACCTGACTCAGAAGAGGGAGGCTGAGAAAAGGACAGAAGGAGCAACAGGGCTTGTGCAGCAAGATTCTTGTGGGAGTAAAGGAAAACCTGGCAAAGGTCTGAGCCTCTACATCCAACCTGGCATCCTCAAAACATGCCTCACCCTCTATGGCTAAGCCCACCTTGGTTAGAATTTCTCCTCCTGGAATTGCTTCCACTTAAAGTAATGTGTTCACAAACCTCTGAACACCCCTTATGAGAAGGGAATTAGAACTGGAACCCAAGTGAGTGGGGATAGTTCTTTATCTATATCCCTGAACTGAATGTTTAAAGCCACTAAGTCATCTCAGGCATGAACACTTCTTTGAGTATTTAACAAGTCCTCTGCAATGAAAAGTTAGACTGTTAAGGAAATACTTTTAGAGTTCTATGCATGCATGCGTGTGTGTATACATGTGTATGTGTGTGTGTGTATGTTAAATATGAGTTAGAGTGCTGTCTACAGTTAAGTGAGAGGATTGAAAAATGAGCTGAGGGGTTATCGCTAAAATAATAGTTGTCCACTTCACCAGTCCACCTAGAGCCAACCTTGGCTCACACGCTTTTACAATAAAGTAAGTAGGTCACAGATAGAAAGATGGGGAAGGACACTTCTTGGCTGTGGCTTCGATCTTTGCCATTTGGGCAGTGAAGACCAGGCTAGCAAGGATTCTCTCATTGAACATTCTATGTCTCCAACTACAGCAGTCCACTGTACTTTCTTTATTTTTTGGTATTTGTGTGTGTGTGCACGCTAAGTTGCTTCAGTAGTGTCCAACTCTGTGTGACCCTGTGGACTATAGCCTGCCAGGCTCCTCTGTCCACAGGATTTTCCAGGCAAGAATACTGGAGTGGGCTACCATGCCTTCTCCAGGGGATCTTCCCTACCCAGGGATCAAACCTGCATCTCTGGTGTCTCCTGCATTGGCAGGCGGGTTCTTTATCAATAGTGCCACCTGGGAAGCCCATGGATGTGTATCCTTCTTAAAATTTCTCTAAACTTGAGAAAATCCACCACCCCTTAATGAAAGAAAAAGGTCATGGATTTTGGAACCAGGAAAATTTGAGTTCACACTTTAGCTCTTGGGTGAGAAAAATATACATCAATTGTGAGTTGTGTGAATTTGTGCAAGTAGATTCTGACCCTCAATTTATTAATCTGTAAAATGTAGGTAATACTACACATACTGAACAGTGTGAAGCTTACCAACAATACATGTAAAGAGCTGCACATAAAAAATGATATCCAATAGCAACTTGGTTTGGAGGAAATTGTATAGGCTTTATATTAAGAAAGCCCTGAGCTTATATCCCAGCCCTTCTACTTATGACCTAAGCAACCTCAGGCATCTCATAAAATATTTATTAGTGTATCAGTTTGCTATGCTTTGCTATGAGCATTCTTATTCATGTATTATGTTTTGGTTAACTAATGTATATTAGTATTTGGTATTGGTATCTTTAGTATATATCTTGGAGAAGGAAATGGCAACCCACTCCAGTGTTCTTGCCTGGAGAATCCCAGGGACGGAGGAGCCTAGTGGGCTCCCGTCTATGGGGTCGCACAGAGTTGGACACGACGGAACCAACTTAGCAGCAGCAGCAGCAGTAGTATATATCTAGAAGTGGGATTGCTCATGAGGTATGCATATGTTTAGCTTTAGTACATATTTTTTGCCAAAGTTTTTCAAAGTGGTTGTGCTGATTTCCACTCCCTCAAGCAGTGTATGGCATCATTTATCTTTCCCATCTTAGCTATTCTGATGGGTGTTGTTCTGTAATGTTTTTATTCATCTTCTATGACATCATAGCTTATGTTTCATAGTAGTTGTTCTAAATCTTGTTCACTTATTCACTTATTTATTAAAATAAATATTTATTGAGCACTCTGTGTAGCAGGTACTGTGCCTGTTCCTGGGACTCAGTCCCATGCCCACTCTCCTTCCCTTCTCTAGATAAGTTAATGCATGGTGCACAAATTTCCTTGAAAATTCAGAGTGTTTCTAGTTTAATGCCATCTCTCCATCTCCATATACTTCTGTAACTTTAGTTTATCTCTTTTCTCTTTATTTTTCATTTTTCAAAAGAAATAGATATCGCTTCCATATTTGCCAAAGCAAGCATTCCACCTATCTCTTGGACCTACTCTTTCTAACATTCATCAGGACCTTGTTCCAGTCACTATTAACCCTTGACTTGACACCAAATCTTTAATCTCTACATCTGCACTAGAGATTGTTAGTTAATAAATATTCCCTTCAGCTAACAAACGTGTTAGGATCATGCCTACACTAAGAAGCCCTTTTGGGACTTCCCTGGTGTTCCAGTGGCTCAGCCTCCATGCTCCCAATGCAGGGGGCCCGGGTTCAATCCCTGGCCAGGGAACTAGATTCCACATGCCACAACTAAAGACCCTGCATGCCACAACGAAGACCCAGCACAGCCAAATAAATAAAAACAAACAATTTAAAAGCCCTTTCAATAGTCCTAGCACCCCTTAAGTATTTATTTTGCTCCTTTAGTTTCACCACGAAAACTCTCCTGGGCATTTTCTACACCAGTGTGTGACCTCTACTTTCCCTCTTTCTCATTCCCTTGAAATCTGGCTCTGTTATGGAACTGCTCCTTGTCAACCACTAAAGATCTTCTAATCATTCAAATCAATAGTATTTTCTGATCTTACTTCTTCTCTGACTCCACTACCATACTAACAATGTTGATCACTCAACCGCCTCGAAATCCTTTTCTCACAATTTGCTGTTTCTCTCCCCTCCCTAAAGGCAATCTCTCATCTACCACCATCATAACTGACCCTCCCTGCCATTTCAGGTTAAGGGAGGCATTCCTTTAAGCTTTTACGTTTGACTATTGTCTCTCCCCAAGTTCATCTCATTCATTTCTATAGTTACAAAGAAACTTTCACTTTTTAGAAATTTCTCCCAGTTTCAGTCTCAAGTCCAAACTTCTCTTCAAGGTAACCATCCCACAACTGTGACTGGCTTCTCCATTCTTTTTTTTTAATAGGAGGAAAATTGGAAACAGGAAAATTTCCTATTTTTTAATAGGGGGAAAAACATTTACAATGTTATGTTGTTTTCTGCCACACAACAATGCAAATCAGCCATAATTATACTTATATCACCTCCCTCTTGAGCCTCCCACCCCATCCCTCTAGGTCATCACAGAGCCCCAGGCTGGGCTCCCAGCATTACCATTCTTCTAGTTAAAAAGCTTCCAAACCTGTGTCCCGTATTTAATTTCTACCCCTCCCTCTCCCTCAACACCCACATCCTGTTAGTCACGAATTGCTTTTTCTTTTCCCTTCACAATGTCTCTCCTCTGTCCATTCCCTTCTTTGGCTTCCTTAGTTCAAGTGCTTAATACACAACCTTATACCCAGACTATTGTATTGCAATAGCCTCTTAACTGCCTCCAATTTCTCTCTTTGCCCATCCATCCTCCGCACTGCTGACAGATTAATCTTCCTAAAGCACCACTTTAAAAATCTCCCATGGTTTCCCATTGTTTACAGATCCAGACCCCGCACCTTACAAGTCAATAAGATGCTCCGTAATTCAGCTGCAGCTGTCATTCCTGCTTTCCATATGCTCTGTGCCTTGAGCCACACTATGCTATCATGCCTTTCCATGACCTGACTTGCAAATAGTCCATTGGTTAGTTGCGTGCATGGACTCTGAACTCAGATAAGCTCAGGTTCAAAATCCAGCTCTGCCACTTCATAGTTGTGTAACAATGGATGATCTACATAGCCTCTCTGGTCTGAGTTTTCTCATCTGTAGAATAGAGACGATAATGGAATCCTGCCTCATAGGCTTATTATCGAGATTAAATGAAGTAATGCATCTAGACTGCTTAGCACACAGTGCTTGGTGCATAGAAAACAGTAATAGGTGGGGGACAGGGTTTTATCCATATTATACCCCCTCCTCGGTCTCTCTGCCCACTTCATTTCTTCCACCTTGAATGTCATCTCCCAATATCACCTACTGAAGTCTTTCGCACCCTTTTAAGCAATACCTCAAATGCTATATCTTTTAGGAAGTCTTCTCTGCTTCCTTTAACTCAACCACTTTGCTTGAATCTCTCTTTTGGTAATTTTCATCCCACCTTGGAACAAAGTCATCAGCCGTCTGTGCCGGTGAAAGCTCTTTTCTGCCTTAACTGTGTTCTAATCATGTCTGTATTGCTCACTGCACCTACCACAGTAGGTGATATAGAAGAGGAACTTAATAAATATACTGACTGTGGCTGGAAATCATGTGATTAAGTGGAGCGGGATCAGAGACAGGTGCCCCATGACTGAGAAGTGATTCAAGTTGCTAGTGGTGGTTCTAGCACCCTCTTTCTATTCTTTCTTTCTTCCCCTATATCCTATCCCCAGTTATTTTTCTTTCCCATCTTGTTTATCTCCTGTCCTTAGTCTTGCTAGTGTGCACCATGACCATTATTTAATCCTGCTGATGGTCCTTGAGGGGAAAGAGGTTCCTATGACAACCTCAGATCTTGTCCCTTTGTCCTTACCACTTAAGCTTTGATGAAAACCACCCTCCTATCTACTACAGATTCTTACAAGAGCGGTTCATTAAACTTATGATCCAATTCTCCATCTGGAACCCGTGATAAAAATACAGAGCAGGAAATCAGGCTCCTTTATGCAATGGCACTTACTAGCCTGCCTGGATATCAGTCACCACTCGATAGCAATAACATTCTTCAGCTCATGAAGATTGCCTAGCTGAAACTTTGCTTTTAGTCTATAACTAAACTTTGAAAAGTAGTTACTCAATTTTCAAACTTTCTTTCCTTGGCATCTCCAAAGTGAGTCCTTTCAAGTACAAAACTATGTCCATGTTCAACCACCTGTAAGCTTGATTGGTGTCCTCTGAATTTTCAACTATTTACCAAGCCATGTAATTACTGAGAGAAAAAAGATATGGCCAGGCCTTTGACTCCAAGAGGTGTACAGTCTTGTAAATAAAGCTTTTATGAGCTTTAAATTTTACATGCCACTTGTTGAGAAATTTTGGTTCTCTTACCTCCTGGCTTATAAGCACAGCATCAGAATAACTCTGGCATTCCAACTGCCTTTCTTTACCATGAAAGAAGTTTTCATCTTTTTTTTTTCTCTTTTTTCATCAAAGAGACAAAAGGGTAGGGAGAGAAGGAACTAATATTTGTTGAACACTTCTTTTAGCATATGTTTTTCATAAAAGGCATTTGCTTTTAAACTACACAACAACCTAATGAGTAGGTATTGTCCTTATTTTGCAGATGAGATAGTCGAAGTGCACTGAATTTACACAGTTTGTCCAAGGTCACCTAGCTAGTAAAAGACCAAGTTGGGACTTGATGGTATTTCTGGCTTAAAAGCACATCATACTATCCCCACTCTACTACACTACTATCCCTGTATAAATCAATACCTGTACTCCAGAGTAAATATCTTTTTCTCGGCACTTGCACAGTAGATTGGGTTCTTTTCTATAGGCTCTGGTATCACATTTCCTCACTGCTAGCCCCATTCTGTGATCTTCCACTACCAATGGATGTCAGAATGCTTTCTCCAACTTCCTCGTCTACTCTGAATTGAGACCTCTGTGCAGACATCAGCTTTGAGAACCTGAAAAATCTATCTTCTCTATCACTTGATCACCCTCAAAATGAATTCCCTCATGTTTACCCAAAGAAACTAAGAAGGGCCCTAAAAATGCATCTAGTGAATTTCTCAAGATTGCATTCTAGAAAGAATGAGGCCATCTTTTGCTCCTACTGGCTTCCTTAGAGAAAGAGGTAACACTGTTCTGGAAAAGAAGGAGGGGAGAAGGAGGAAAAGGAGAATAAGAAGAAGGAGAAGGAGAGGAAAGAGTTCTTGAATTTGTCTTCAGTTCAGTTCAGTTCAGTCGCTCAGTCATGTCCAACTCTTTGCGACCCCATGGAATGCAGCACACCAGGCCTCCCTGTATACCACTGACTCCTGGAGTTTACTCAAACTCATGTCCATTGAGTCAGTGATGGCATCTAATCATCTCATCCTCTGTCGTCCCATTCTCCTCCCACCTTCAATCTTTCCCAGCATCAGGGTTTTTTCAAATGAGTCAGCTCTTCGCATCAGGAAACCAAAGTATTGGAGCTTCGGCTTCAGCATCAGTCCTTCCAATGAATATTCAAGATTGATTTCCTTTAGGATGAACTGGTTGGATCTCCTTGCTGTCCAAGGGACTCTCAAGAGTCTTCTCCAACACCACACTTCAAAAGCATCAACTCTTTCGTGCTCAGCTTTCTTTATAGTCCAACTCTCACCTCCATACATGACTACTGGAAAAACCATAGCTTTGACTACACGGACCTTTGTTGGCAAAGTATTGTCTCTGTTTTTTAATAAGCTGTCTAAGATGGTCATAACTTTTCTTCCAAGGAGTAAGTGTCTTTTAATTTCATGGCTGCAGTCACCATCTGCAGTGATTTTGGAGCCCCAAAAAATAAAGTCTATCACTGTTTCCACTATTTCCCCATCTATTTGCCATGAAGTGATGGGACTGGAGGCCATCTTAGTTTTCTGAACGTTGAGTTTTAAGCCAACTTTTTCACTCTCCCCTTTCACTTTCATCGAGAGGCTCTTTATTTCTTCACTTGTTGTCATAAGGGTGGTGTCATCTGCACATATGAAGTTATTGAAATTTCTCCCAGCAATCTTGATTCCAGCTTGTGCTTCATCCAGCCTAGCATTTCTCATGATATACTCTTCATATAAGTTAAATAAGCAGGGTGACAATATACAGCTTTGATGTACTCCTTTCCCAATTTGGAACCAGTCTGTTGTTCCATGTCCAGTTCTAACTGTTGCTTCCTGACCTGTATACAGATTTCTCAGGAGGCAGGTCAGGTGGTCTGGTATTCACATCTCTTGAAGAATTTTCCACAGTTTGCTGTGATCCACACAGTCAAAGGCTTTGTGTGGTAGTTTGAGCATGCTTTGGCATTGCCTTTCTTCGGGATTGGAATGAAAACTGACCTTTTCCAGTCCTGTGGCCACTGCTGACTTTTCCAAATTCGCTGGCATATTGAGTGTAGCACTTTCACAGCATCATTTTTAGGATTTGAAATAGCTGAACTGGAATTTCATCACCTCCACTAGCTTTGTTTGTGGTGATGCTTCCTAAGGCCCACTTGACTTCACATTCCAGAATGTCTGGCTCTAGGTGAGTGATCACACCATCATGATTATCTGAGTCATGAAGATCTTTTTTGTATAGTTCTTCTTTGTCTTACCAAAGGGTTTTTAGGGATGTAGTGGTAGATCCTTCCCTGATGCTATCTGAAACCCAGAAAAATTTGGGTCCTATGTTAACAGATTATGATAATTGGGAATAAAGCCCAGTTCAAATTGTAGGAATAACTCTATTTAAGAAAATACACTACCTAAAAGTCTATTCTTATAAAACAGAGATAGAGCAATCGGACAAGTAATCATAATACAAAATACTCCTCACTCTTCAAAAATTTGCTACAGAACTTCTTTTCTTAGAAAGGCCCCCTGATGAATTAGGAATTGGAGTAGTTTTACAAAAGTTAAAAGATACAATACTTTTAAGGAGCACACTTACTCTATAATTCAAGATATACCCATAGTGGGACTATGCATGCAGCAAGCATTTGGTAATTATTTTCTGACTGAATAATAGAATGGAAATCTGAAACACAACTATTTCCCTCGAGTATATTCAATAATTTGAATTAACAGCTTTAAAGGTTGTCAAATATCTGAGGTATTTGCTTTAATGAATAGACATAAATCATTTGCAATCAGCAATATTGATTTATACTGTGTGTTCTTGATTGTCTTAAAGAGTCTTAAGTATGATCCCTGCAACCTTGTTTACAATACTAATTTTCTCAATAAATTTTTCCTTTATAGCTAGTGCAATAGTGAGGCTATGTAGATCACTATTCAGACAATTCCAAGTTCATAATGAGCTCAAGAAATTAACTACAAATCAAAGCCTGAAAAGAGTGACTGATATTTTGAAGGGGGTCTCCTGGTAGTCTTGAACCAAAAGGAGAGGGTAGAAGTTTGAAAACACTTTTTATTAGCTGTTGATTTATTACTGAACATAGTCAAGAGGAAATAGTTGTATTTCTGGATCTTTAGCTTATTTATGCAGCAAACAATTTGTGCTAACTACATACAAAGATTTCCATCACAGATCTATATTCAGTTTTATACTAAGTAAGCACCTCAAAAATAGATGTGCATTTTAACACAAATTAAAGAGAAAATATTTTGAAAGGAAGCTTAGAAATACTGAACTAGAGGTAGAGAGAAAGGAAAAGGGTTCTGAGATAATATGAAACTGGGAACAACCAAGGTGGAAGGTGCTAGAGAAAGAAAGAGGAACTGTAACTTCAGATCAAGCTTTCCCAATCTCCCAGCGTTGCTGAGGGTTGGCCCCATTCATCACAACTGGAAAGTCTGGCTTTCAGAGTAGTAACTGGCTGCTCTGACCTGGCAAACCTCAGAGTTTAGGATTTGGTAAAAAATTCATTGTCACGAGACATTCTGTATGCTCTCTGTATACTCGACCATTTTAACTTCCCCAGTGGAAGGAGAAAACACTACCCATGGGAAACAGGCTAAAGGGAAATTGATTTTCATAAGAACATATTGAGCAAACAGGTAGGACCTGACTCCCTAATGGGAAGAAGCAAAGGCAGGATATTAAGTTGGGCAGTTAGAACAGCAGCTAGACTGAGAATGCTCTTGATGGGGGATCCTTATTCTCTGTCAAGATGAAGCTGTCCAGATCATAGGGTCATAAGCCAGCCCCTCCGTAGAGGAAAAGGACAGTGAGAGGTAAGAAAAATCTCTCTGGACTTCTGTCAAGAGTGACCTTATTAGAGCTTGCAGATTTTGGCAGGGATGGGAAAAGTGTTATACCAATAAACATTTATTAAGATCTTACTGGGGACTCAGGTCTTATGGCAGATTATGTGAAAGAGATCAGAAGAGAATGAAATACTGTAAGATTGTACCTACCTTTGAGACATTATTAATAACAATTTTGTTAGGGAAACAGCTGAATAGTAATCATACCCACAGGTACACATTGTCAAATGAAAATGAGATTGAGCACTTACAGAATGCTAGGCACCTCACCAACACTTCATATGGATTTTCTCATTTAACTCTAATGAAAACACTATGAGGTGGTTTTATTATTATAATTATTCTCTGTTTTACAGCTGAGAAAATTGAAGCACCAAGAGGTTAAGTTACTTGCTCAGAGTCACACAGAGAGTATGTGGTGGAGCCAGAACTGAGACTCAAGTCTGTCTGACAGGCTGTGAGACCAGGCTCTTAACTACTACAATATACTCCTTTCCTGTGACACGATAAATTTGGTACAGACCAAAGACACCATGTGACTGTGACTATGGCAGCATCCTAACTGCTGTAAATCTGTCAAGATCAGTAAAGAAGAGGAGTCTAGGAGCAGAAAGCTTCAAAAAAAAATGTGAGTGGTGACAGATATAGTGTTCTTGAGTGCTACAGGGTGGGGATTAGAGAGCAGTGAGTTAGAGGAGTACTGAGGTTTCTTCACTGTTACAGCCAAACACCAGGACGATGAGTGAAAGATGCAAAAAATACATGTCACCACTATTCAAATGCATAGCACCATGAGTATACGAACAGGTAAATATTCGAATGATGGAATGGATTGTTTCAGTTCTCCTGGATATAAGGCTATGGAGCAGGTATAGAAAGTCTAGCAAATGCTATTTTTTGACTCAGAGGACAAGGTGAACATGAGAAGTCAATTAGAAGAATATAACTGGCTAGAAGGTAATCCCCTCATTCAAACTGGGTATTTGGCATTGTGGAGAGCCAGTTTTTCAAGGATGGTGTATTGACAGAATGTTTTCAGGATTCCACCAATTTCAGATTTTTGATATAAAGTAACAACCATAATTAGAGTCTATATTGAGGTAAAGGGAAACTTAGGTGTTTTACAGATTATTTAGACCCCCCCCCAAATTTTTGTATGCAATATATTGACAGTGGGGAATGAAAGGATGAGCCTATTACTCTTTGCACAACTTACTACAAAAACTGCTGCCATTCTGCACATTTTGGAGAAGGCAATGGCAACCCACTCCAGTTCTCTTGCCTGGCAAATCCCATGCATGGAGGAGCCTGGTAGGCTGCAGTCCATGGGGTCACTAGGAGTCGGACACGACTGAGCGACTTCACTTTCACTTTTCACTTTCATGCATTGGAGAAGGAAATGGCAACCCACTCCAGTATTCTTGCCTGGAGAATCCCAGGGATGGGGGAGCCTGGTGGGCTGCCGTCTCTGGGGTCACACAGAGTCAGACACGACTGAAGCGACTTAGCAGCAGCAGCAGCAGCTGCACATTTAGGTTAGGTATGTCACATTATGACACATCACATATCTTTTGGCCCAAGATATTTCCTGGCCCATTCCCTGTCTATCATGTTGACAAATGGAACAGAACAGGAGAAAAAGTATTTGGCACCAAAGAATGTAGTTGAATTAGAAATATCTGTCAGCAGGTCTCAGTAATGCCTATCTCCCAGTCTGTTTCTGGGTCTCAATAATGTTTGTTCCAGGCATCTCAACAATCCCTGTCTCCAGGTTTCAATAATGTCTATCTCTAGGTCTTAAGATGCAAAAACACAAATAATGAAATCAATCCCCTGGACACCAAGGGGTTATTTGTGTTAATGTATAATTCCTCTAAAAAAATGAAAAGAAAGTGAGTCACTCAGTCATGTCTGATTCTTTGCGACCCCATGGACCGTAGCCTACCAGGCTCCTCTATCCATGGAATTCTCCAGGCAAGAGTATTGGAGTGGGTTGCCATTTCCTTCTTCAGGGGATCTTCCCAACCCAGGGATCAAACCCAGGTCTCCCACATTGCAGGCAGATGCTTTACCTTTGAAGCCACCAGGGAAGCCTGAAAAAAGTGAGCTGTCTATAATGTTCTACCAGTTGTGTTCAAAGGAAAATAAACTTTTAATCAAATTTTCCTGCTGCATGGCATAACCTTGAGTTATTCAAGAAAGACACTACTTATATATTAGGTGCAGGCAAATACTGTTTGATTCTACTTATACTAGGTACCTAGAATAGTCAAATTCATAGAGTCAGAAAGTACTTTGGTAGATGCTAAGTCCCAGGGGGTAGATGTGGGGTGGGGAGGGGAATCAGTGTTTAATGGGGACAGAGTTTTGGTCTAGGAAGGTGGGAAATTCAGAAGATGGATGATGCAGAGTGTGGCACCAAAATGTGAATATAATTAGTTCCTTGGAGCTGTGCAGTTAAATATGGTTAAAATAGTATGCTTGATATCATGTGACTTTTACCACAATTTTAAAAAATTTAAAAAAGAAAGACACTACTTATAAAGAGAGAGGACTAAAAAAATCAACTTCATCTATTGATAAAAGAGACAGTATAGTACTACTTAAGGATTTCTTCTCCACTCTCCTCTTTCAAAGACTCTGCTCTGGGTAGTTTTCCTGTTCACCAGCCTAGTATCTCTCAGATATCACTTTCAGGAACAGGTTTATATGTGCTTAGACTAAGGGATGACCTAAACAGTAAGGACTGGGCTACCAAGATGATCTTCTGTACCTGCTAATTATCCCTGATACCATTGAACAACTGCTCCTGATACCAGTATAGTATAACTTTGGGGAGAACAAAGAGCTAAGGGCACATTTGTGTGGCATGTGTTTGTTGCTTAAAAAAAATGGATAGAGTTGGGGGTCTGAAGAAAGGGGGAGCACTGAGTTTCTAATTGTTTTAGGATATATGACAAGATGGTTTAATATATGTATACATTATGAAATGATTACCACAGTCAAATTAACACATCCATCACCTCACTTAAGGCACCTACTTTTTTGTGGTGAGAGCACTTATCTACGCTTTTAGCAGATTCAAGTATACAATGAAGTACAATTAACTATTGTCACCGTGCTGAACATTATTCATCTTATAACTGAAAGTTTGTACCCTGTGACCAACATCTTCTCATTTTCCCCACCCCACCTACTTAGCCCCTGATAACCATGATTCTAGTCTCTGGATCTATGAGCTCATCTTTTTTAGATCTCACATATAAGTGAACTCATACAGCCTCTGTCTTTCTCCATCTAACTTATTTCACTTAGCATAATGCCCTCTAGGTTCATCGATATTGTTGCAAATGACAGGAATCTCCTATTTAAGGCTGAATAATATTCTACTGTATGTGTGTACCACATTTTATTTGTTTATCCATCGGTGGACATTTAGGCTCTTTGGTATCTTGGCTATAATGAATATTGCTGCAGTTAATATGGGGATGCAGATATCTCTTTGAGATATTGATTTCATCTCCTTTGCATACATACACTGCAGTGAATTTGCTGGATCAGATGGTATCTGACAGGTATAGTCAGATCACTGTTCTCCTTATCAAGCTGTATATTTCTCCCTTCCAGCATTAATCTTCAGCCATTCTTCAGATTCCTCCTCATCACCCCTTTTTCCAAGAGGATTGATTCTAGAAGAGGTAATGAGTTTGGGCTCATTCTCTAGTCTCTCACTTCCTAGTTATGTTGCTACACTTCCAATTTCATTATTGTACTTTTGCAACTATTAGCATCTTAAAGATGGTGCAGGAGGTAAATTTGGATGATTTTATTTTACACTGAGCACCAAACAATTTTTCACGTTAATAATATTTTTTTGTTAATTATAAGGACATAAGAAAATTAATACCAAGGCAAGTCATGATTAAAAGAACATCAAGAGAAAGGGGGAAAGGGCATATGCTTAATTAGATTTTCTGGGTAACTGAAGGGTAAGAACAAAGCTGTTTTCTATTGTATTTGCTTAAAAGAAATATTCCACTAAGCTATCTGAGTCTACTGTCCAGACTTAGTAAATCAAGTATAATGATATACTTGAATCAGTCTTTACTGATTGAGGATTTTTCAGAGCTTCCAGCCATTATTCTGAGCATTAATTTTGATTGGTCAGAACTACAAATAAAATGAAGAGAGGAAGAGTAGAACTGAATGTATTCTGACCCCAGAATATCTCCTGAAAATTGTTTTCTTGACTAAGCTTGTTTCATTATCTCCTTCATGCACACAAAGGCAAAATGAGACATAACAGAATTAAAAAATAAATCTCATATCATTGAAAGCTCTAGGTAGTTGGGTTACCATTAATGAAGGCTTCTCAGAGACTCACAATGAATAGAGTTCAACAGTCCCACATGGAATTTGCTTTTCTATGCACAAGATGCTCCTGGTATGCAGTTGCTAACCCTGTGCTCTGAGCAATTTCTGCAGAGTGAGTAAAGGTTACACTGACATGTTCACTCTCTTCCCTGGTCCTTTTTGAAAGCAAGGACATGAGTTTGTCAGACTTTTCCTTAAGCTTGTTGTGTGGCCACAGTGGGAGCCCTGTCTCTCAGGGCTGAGACTCTGTCTGTTACCAGATTCCTGACCCATAGGAGGACTAAAACTGTCATCACAGCAGTGGATCACAACCCACTAGATCTAACAAAAAGAAAGGAAGGAAGAGAGGAAGGAAGGAAGAGAGGAATGGATGGGAAGAAAACAAAAGAAAATCCCCCTCAAACTAAGTTACCTACTTGATCCTCAGGAAAAGAGAGGATCATTTGTACAGTTGCTTAAGCCAGAAACTAGGGTTCTTCCTTAATTCCTTCCTGTCCTTCATGTCCTCTTCTAATGCAGTTTGTCTGCAACCTATGTCATTTCACTACTTTTTTTAATTGGAGGATAATTGCCTTACAATATTGTGTTGGCCTCTTCCATACGTCAACACGAATCAGGCACAAGTATACATAGTCCCCTTCCCTCCTGAACCTCCCTCCCATCACCCACCCCATCCCACCCCTCTAGGTTGTCACAGAACACTGGGTTAGGCTCCCTGTGTTTAGTAAAGCATAATATGCATACAGAAAAGTGTGTATATATATATATATACACACACACATATACATACATATATGTATTCTGCTATATAAAAAGTCTTAAAATGAATTCACCTTACTCCATCCCAACTTGATCTCCATCTCTTACCTGTATTACTATATTAGCTTCCTCACCACTTTTATCCCTTTCCCTTCTGGTCCCTTACAGACATTCTCCACACAGAAGCCTGAGGGATCTTTTAAAAATGTAAATCAGATATGTATTCTACAAACTCACCTCCTATCACTCTTTCCCTCACCTGTAGCCCTCCAGTTACAGTTCTTGTTTTTGCTGTTTGCTTGTTAGTTCTAATGCTTCTAGTAGTCAAGTGCTTATCTCACTCAGGACTTTTGCATATGCTCTCTGTCTGCCTGTAATACCTCCCCTCGGATTGGTCTCCTAGATGGCCAGTCCATATTTATCAGATCTCAGCTGAAATATGACTTCTTCAGAAAGATCTTCCCTGAGCATCTGCCAAAATGAAGTCACCTCTCCCTGTATTCGGAGAAGGCAATGGCACCCCACTCCAGTACTCTTGCCTGGAAAATCCCATGCATGGAGGAGCCTGGTGGGCTGCAGTCCATGGGGTCGCGAAGAGTTGGACACGACTGAACGGCTTCACTTTCACTTTTCACTTTCATGCATTGGAGAAGGCAATGGCAACCCACTCCAGTGTTCTTGCCTGGAGAATCCCAGAGATGGGGGAGCCTGGTGGGCTGCCATCTATGGGGTCGCACAGAGTCGGACACGACTGAAGCAACTTAGCAGTAGCAACTCCCTGTATTGTTTTTTATATTAAGACCCAGTTTTTCTCCCTCATAGAATTGATCACAATAGTAGCTTTACTGTTATTTTTTAAATCACCTCCACTAGTAGGATGTAAGTTCTGAAAACAGTGAGACCATTACTTTTCTGTTCATAATTTTATCTCCAGTGCCTACCTAGCCCAATATATGACACAGAGTAGGTGTCTAAAAATATGTGGTGAGTGAATGAGTGACTGAATGAATGAATAGTATTCTGAGCTGAAACCTCTGTTTTGCCGCATTAATGTCTTCACTGCAAGAAAGAGAGGATGGGCAAGGATTTAGGGAAGCTAGTATGCCTTTGAATTTGGAGGCATTTAAAGACCATACCTGTAAATCAAAAGGGAAAAATCAAGCTTATTCATTATGAACTAATGAGATTTAGGACTGAATGATAAAAACCTAATGATGCTAATTTCAGTTCTGAATGCTGGCTGCCAGTCTCTGAAGACAGGGTAAAACGGTAAGTAATAGGACACTGCAGCTTAATCCCCCAATTAGGAAGCAGTCATCA